>NC_137984.1:16297504-16575894 GCF_963924665.1 Micromys minutus
TCCTGTTGGAGTTGCAGATAACAAAGACTCACCTCCATAATCATAAACATAAGCTGTCTTCATAGATGGGGACAAAGTATATAGCTCAGTAGCTCCCAATGCTCTGACCTCTACTCACAGCTCAGGTTTTCTCACTTATGTATACTGAGCCAATATATGTTTAATGAACACCTTCAAAAGATCATTTTTACAAGGTGGAAGAGACCCTGTTTTTTTCTCCTTGTGACAATTAACATAGAAATGACTAAGCTACCTCAGCCGGTCAATGGTTCTCAAGGCAAAGAACAAGGATTGAAAAGAAAAAGACAATTACACAACAGTATAGTATGGGTCTAGCCAGTGTTGAGGCTGAAGTAGGTTTATTTTTTTCCAGTCTGTATTTATCCTGTTATAAACTCATGCAAAAAACATGGCCAGCCCTGAGACATAAATAGAGTAGTAGAGGAACAAACAAACTATAAACAAAGGTACCATGATCACTGTTTTGGGGGCTTATCAGGATGACCAAGATAAAAGGAATGCCACACATTCCTCTGCTGAGCTTGCCCTGGGCTTTGTATTAGCCTAAATGTAAATATTCTTAATGTGATTTTATTTCCTGAGTCTTAGCCCAAAGTCACATTCCAGCTTGGGCCTACTTCCGTGTCCTAGCCCAGTATCAAATTACTGCCAAATTCCTACAAGGCAGCCCCAAAAGCTTACCACATAGAAATGCAGATATGTTCTCAAAAAGGCAAAACACACACACACTTCAAAACAATATTACAGTTTGTTAGTATATATTCTTTGAAATCTATTCTTCCCTCCCTTTTTCCTCTTCCTTCCCTTTTTCCTTCCCCACTTTGCTCTTCTCTCCTTTCCTTTAACTAGCCTCAATTTCTCTTTTTTTTACTTCATTTTTTCTTGATCAATTCCCCTCCAAGGTCTCTGAGGTTATTTCAGTATTAAAATATCTCCCTCAACTAGTCGACTGTAATTTCCTCACTTCCCAATCTATTTTAATAAGCAGAAGTTTATTATGTAAAACAATGCTGTTTTATATTAATTTATTTTAGTATATGCATATCTTTCATATTTAGTATGCCATTTCTAAGTTACTTAATAAATATATGCTCATATGTATTCATAGCATCTTCAAAATGTACCCACCCCAATGACTTTAATTAGGTTTGGTCTTTTCTACAGCTTCTTTATATAGATCTTAAGGTAGTTGCAAGTTTACAGTGATCCCCTGGCCTCAGACATACTATTTTAGGATCTATGCATATATTACCTACTACACTTAGCTAGATACTTACTTCCTGAGTCTTAAAGTTCCTATGGACTTCACATTTTGTTTGAAAGTAGATATGGGAAGCTGTGTTTACTCAGAAATCAAACTTACTACATAAGAATGTGCAAATATGTCTTTGAGATAACCTGTTTAAAAAATAACTACAACAGAAAAATATTTGTTATTATTAAACTTTCTTAATATTATTTCACTTGCAAATATTTTAAAATATTTATTTAATGTAATCAGATCCATTTACTATTAACTCCTCTAGTTGTCCTTTATCTCCTCTAATCTGTCTCCCTCCTAACTTCAAGCACTTCATATTTGCCTGTTTTTAACAACCCTGAGACAAACTCCTAGTGCTTGACTGGGCATGGTTTGGATGAAGGTATTCTATGCTAGGGGCTGAGTTTACGTCAAATAACCCCTGTCTTCTGGGAGCAGTATTTAATTCTTGCTCCTGGAAATTTTATTATCAATTCCATATTTTTATCAGTTTTTTTACTGATGGTCACCTATGTGGGTGGGATCCATAGTTCAGTTAGTGTGAAGGGTAATGTAATCCACATTTATAGGCAAATATCAAGCTCTGATAAAAGAAAACCATAGTAAATGAAAACAAAGAACTACAGCATTCTAAGAACCACAGATAAGGAGAAAAGTACTTTAGACACATGACATTTATCTAAGCTATCTAGAAAATCTTTCGACTCCATACTTGGTGAGTAGGAGGAATAAGCAAACATGCTGAGACCAGTGATAGATTTAATAATTTTTTCTTTGTACATTATTCTACAGGGATTTTCATGAGTCAAGCAGGAAACATGCCTATAATCTCAGCATTGGAAGCTGTAGGCGAGAAGAAAACGAATTTAGACCAAACTAGCCTCAGATGTATTTGAGGGCCAGCCTAGACTAAATAAGAGACTGGTCTTTTAAAGGTTCATAAAGTTTTGATGCATTAAAAATCCAAAGGAAAAAATTGAGAGAAGTTTAAAAAACAGCAAGATAGTTCTTGGATGATTTGTCATTTATGGAGTGCTTCTTTGAATTGTGTGCTTAATAAAAATAAAAACAGGAAAAGTCAGTTATAAATACAAATCAATAATAAGCAAAACAAAGCAAACAAATAAACAAAAACCAAACCCAAAAAAAAAAAAAAAAACTTCTGAAAACCAAATGAATTACTGTTTCCTTACTGCCCGGTATAATTTGAGGGAAAGTAATTGTCAACGATGTAATTCAAATTAAAGCACAGTTTTAGGACACTAATACCTTTAAGCCAGAATCAAGACGTCAAATAGAAATAGTTTCTGCAATAGATATGTGCATTTAATATTTGCTTCAAATAACTCATATTTAGTTATTCTACTCAATATTTAAATGTATGCTGAGACCATGTTTCAGAGGATTGTTCTTTCTCTAAAAAACTAATGACCAACTATTATTTAATATAGATTCTTTTAAAATGTCACCTAAATTCTTTAAATCCTAATAATTGTCTTTGTATTTGTGTGCATGAATTATTCTTAGAAATTTATCAGGTGAAATGTGTATAATTAATTTTAGGAAAAAATATGATAAAATATTTCTTGAATACTTGCATTTGTTGCTGTTGTTGTCTTGTCTAGAATTTGTAGGTAAAAAGGTTATCGCCGAGTTAAAGGATGCCTCATAGTGTAGCAGGTAACTATGGCAGAGAGTTTTGGGTGCTATTTACATTCTCAGTGTACTGGACTCAGAATCCTCCTGTATTCAAAGAAAGCCAAAGATAATGCCATCCACTTACATGGAAAAGGGGAATCTGAATTTAAGCTTTTTTCCTTCCCTCCCTCTCACCCTCTTCCTTCCCCTCTTCCCCTCCCACCCTCCCCCTTTCCATCCTCCCTCTCTTTGTCCCTTCCTCCCACCCTCCCTCCCTCCATTCCTCCCTTCCTCCCTCTCTTACATCTCTCTACACACTCAATCGTAATACAATCTCTTATGTTTTAAAACCCAACCTAGTATATTTAATGTGAAATTTATATCCATTTCTGCATTTGATTCTTAGAGTAGATAAGATGTTTTTTATTCATGTCTCAAATCAGTGACTGCACCTACAGGATTGGCTGTCATTGTCATTTATGCAATGTATGAAATCAGCAACCATGCATTTATAATCATTTTTAATATGTCATATATAGTTTTACTAAGTGCTATCAAAACCATGTGCATATCTAAATTTATTTGACATTTGAAAATAATAGTGAAAAATTTATCCAAAAATTTATGAATATGTCTTAACACATAGCTTCCTAATAATTGGTCTAATCTTTACAATAAGGAAGTACATGTAAGTTGGACGCAAATAAATCTAATACTTCAAAGTTAGTAATCCTATCTTAAAAGTAATTTTGGAATCTTCCCAAACTACTTTTTTTCTGTTCAAAGTTTATCTGCAGATTCATTCTCTCTGACTCTGTCTCTGTCTGTTCTCTGCCACTGTCTCTCTTTCTCTTGTCTCCCTCCCTCCCCCTCTCCCTCTCTCCCTTTCTCCTTCTCTCCCTTCCTCCCTCTCTCTCTCCCTCTTCCTCTGACCCTACCCTCCTTTCTTCTTCTCTCTGCCTCCGTGTCTTTGTAGGATTTATGTAACTCAGGCAAGTTTATTGCTTACTATAAAGAGTAAAAGGTTGTCAAAGGACACTGATTCCTTGCCCTAGGGATTTCCTCTGCAGGAAATCTCTCCCAGGAAATCCCACCCAGGAAATCCCACTTTCTTGAGATTTTAGTTCCCAAAATATCACAGAAAGTCCGGATGACCTCTGTGGAATGTTCCAACGCCCTAGGTGTGCCTGGGGGTGTACTGATAAAAAATGTATGATTCTTCCCCTTTTGAATTTCCTCATTCCCCCTGTCCTCCCCCTCCTTTGTGAATTTTGCCTTTATAAGCCCGTTACAAGTTCAGGCCGGGGTCGAACTCCTCTACCCCTGCATGGTGTATGAGTCTCCACCCCAGCATGCTGGCCTGAGATCTCACTCTTTCACTTTCAATAAACTTCCTCATGCAATTGCAGCAAGTCTGGTCTTGGTGCCTCGCTGGGTGCGTGCCTCTCCTGAGATTTGAGTGAGGGTCTCCCTTTGGAGGTCTTTCAACTATTTACCTGGCTTATTTTGACACTGATCTTTGTTTGGTTTTGGTTTTGGTTTTGGTTGTTTGTTTGGTATAGATAGAGTTTATTCAGGGCATGGGGAAGGAAGTTATGAGGGCAATAGGGGCAGAGAATGAGAGAGAAGAGGAAAAGTAGAGTTGAGAAATAGAGACCAGCAATGAAAACATGGAGAGAGAGTGGGCAAGGGAATGGGGAGAGAAGAGAGAACAAGAGAGCAAGAGAGATCTTAATGGCCATTTCCTTAGTTCTGTACTCTTATTTGCAGCACTTGATTCCTTCTGACTAGGGCACAATAAGATGATCCATGGTATGGATGAATACTAAACATCTAGTTTACCTTTCTGTCTTAGAAGACGCTTATTAAGTTCTCACCTCGATAACTGGCTTAGGAAAGAATCACCTAGTCTTGACATATTTGCCAATTAGTACAGAGTTTTGGGGTCATGGGGGGGAAATTTTTGATGATCACAGGTGAGAACAACTGCTGTTATTAGGTCCAGATTATGGAAAATTACCTTAAGATATTCAAATTTGCCATTGCCTGTCTTGTTTTGTTTTGTTTTGTTTCCAATTCCTTGACAATAATAATGAAAGAATTTAGCCAGGCTGTCCTAAAATCCTCTTCTGTTCATCTTTGAGAGCACACAAATATTATGTGGGTGGCAATTGCACCAAAGCATTCAACAGTACAGAAATCCTGTTTGGCATTGGGGAATTTTTGTGGGATAATACACTTCCTTCTCTGAATCATGATTTTTGAGTTATTGCAAACAAAGGCAATTGTAGCAGGAAGACAATTGCTAGACATTTGCCCTAGAATCCTCATTGCCTCAAAGGAAATAAAATTGCATTTCTTTCTTCTCATTAAAGAAGTCTATGGTTAGACAGTTCAGGGCAGATCTGGGGTATAATCAGTGACTGACTCTTATTTGCACGATACTTCAATACTCTGTAATTCTGGTTTTGTGCCGCAAAACTTCAAATTTTTGTTAAACAAATGAGTAATAATATCAATGGGAAAAGGAAAGACTCATGTGAAGGAACACTTCAAAACAACACTGAATCAAGCAGAGCCATTAATACCATTAATGTATTTCCCTGGGTATTAAAACATTAAATCATCATCATAAAATAGACTAAACCATCAAGCAACATATTGGTATTATGTATGTAGAGGATGTGCCTGGGTTTCAATTTTCCAAATTCAAAACCTAAACATGATCTACCTTTGGGTATGAATTTAGCCACACTACTATGATTTTACAAACAAATGGCACAATAACTAGTTTTGAAAACAACTCCTATAGTTAAACTGCAGGAGATAATATGTATTTTTACCTTTCAAGACCAAACAGTAGTATGCTTCTGGCATTGTTGTTCTTAATAGATTTTAAGAAGAATCACATTTCAAACCACTTCAAAGCCCATGATTCTTAGGTCATTAGCCAGGACTTAGAGGATATGAAACCGAGTAAAAAATTACAGAAACTTATTTGTAATGCAATGTAATTTTTTTTCATTCAGGAAAGAGCAGTAAGTTGCCCTAATAATTATGATATTGAGTACATCCAAGAAAATATTTCGTTTTCAACATTCCTCAGCCAGTTCTTTTTAAAAGGTTACTACATCATAATAATATTAAAAGGGAACATCAATCCCTACTACAAAGAGGAAGATCGAGAACCTCACCATTGCCTTCAGCTGACTCTGTTCCTTATTTTCTGATGCAACTTCAGTCACCAGGTATATCTAGCATGTAATAGACAAGCTTCAATCTGTGATTTACTAAAATCACAAAAATATATCATTTGGAATGTACTTATGTAAAGAGATTAAGACTTTTCTAGACAGTAGAACTATTTTAAATTATTTTTGTACAGGTCAGGAAAATTAGAAAGCATTCTAGAATTCAAAAAACTAAAATGATATACTAGTGACTTCTACATTCCATACTCTCCAGGTAGCTCTTTCAGATATATTCTTATCAATCAAAAGTCCAACTTCCCATTTTGAATTTTTTTCTCTAATAAGAGAAATGTGCAGACCTAATCTTTGAAGGTAGTACCCATGGACTCAGAATTATTAAGCCACTATTAGCCTTATCAGGCATACAGACTCGTGAAAATTTTATATTTCCATGTTTGTAATAAATTGTCACTTTATAGTGTTAGTTACGGTATGTGGATCATTGTTGATCTTACTATACTGCATGGAGAAGCCTGAAATTATATCACTTTAGCTTAGGATGAGCTGTGAAGCACAGGTAAGAATATGTTTCTGGTTCTTAACATCACTAAAAGACATTATTGAGAGTTTACATAATCCTTTTATGTATTTCTTAATCCACCAAGATCATTAGTGCTAAAGACAAAGGCCAATCTCAGAACTGGCCTTTCCAAAAGTTAGCAGTCATCCAAAGAACAGGTCTGTAAGGGTGCTCTATAAAACATAAAAGAGACAACGATTAAACAGGTTTTATCTTCACAGATGTTTCTTTTCTCCATCAAATATATTTTGAACAACACAAACTGATGGTGATTTTCATACTTTTACAAAGTATAATCTAATAGTTTTTTGAAAAAACATAAATTAGAAACTGTCAAAATTATCATAAATTTTCCCTGTTCTTCATAAACTATCAATATTAGATACACTTATTTGTCAAGCTAAAAATCTCTTCAACAAAATTTTAAAAAATAGTTGTTAAGAAAGAAGACAAACATGACACCAGTGAGTGAAGTTAAAGCATTTGACAATTACAACGTAAATCAGAGTTTCTGTACCACACCCTTATTATACCTTCTCTGTCTGCTAATGGTAGGAATTTGAGGGAAGTGACACCAGTACAAATCCTGCTCACTGATACTCCCAGACTTATCTACTACGAAGTGACTATGGAAATGTAGGTCTAGGTCTCTCTATCATTACATTTTTATGTAGAATGTCCTTCAGCTTAACATACTTAATTCATTCTCCAGCAATCACCATGAAAATGACTAAATACTGCATTGAGCCCAAAGCAAATGTGATTCATTACACCCTTTTAAAGTGCCAACAGTAACAACAAAAACTCAAGGACTTCAATGCATATACTTGAGAGAGGTCATATTGGCTGCTCCTGTTGTTCAAAAAGGGAATCATCAGGCATATCCTTAAATCTATTATGAGCCAGTGATCTATTTACTCACAGAAAAGAGATAAATGGGTGTCAGTAGACTAAGGAGAAATGTGGCAGTGGGATTGAAATTTGGCAGTTAAATCAAAACTAAACCTTGACCCAAATATGATGGTATTCATAGGTGTACATTTGTGGAATTAAGACCTTGAGAATGAAGCTTGCCAAATAAATATTTAAATTAAGATTATTGGCAAAATATGTTCTCTCTTTTTGAGTCTTCAAGGGTTTTCTTTTTATATAATCTAGTCAATATATATATAGAAAAATTAAGTAACTCAATCAGTAGCAATAATATATAATATAGAGACCTGTATATTTCTCTGTCTCTAAGTCTCTGTGTGTGTTTGTAAAACATATCTTCTCTTATTCAACAAAGACTGTAAAATTGGCCAATATTTTACTTGATAATTTTAATTATTTCAACCATTTGGTATACTTATAGATATCTTTTACTGGGCCAGTTTTATTCATGTATGTTGATATTTCACAAAATATGTAGCCTTTGTCTTTAGAAATAAATGATGATGTTGACAATACTTTCATACTTTGTTGAAAATATGATACCCTATTTTTTTTAAAAATTGTGTTCTCTTTAAATTCTTACTTTTTAACAGAATATCTATATTTTCCCAAATATAGTGCTTTCCTCTGATGTATATATTATGTTTTCAGAAATGTTAATTCTTTGTCATCTTCTTGTAACATTTTGGTGGACTAAATTTCAGTAAAATATTTTTAAGTATTTAATTTTTATTAACTGTTATAGTTCATGTGTCTTTTATTAAGCAATCATTGTTAAAAATACATGCATTTTGTTCCTAAGAGTATTATTTGAACATGATTAAATATTTGAGCTTGAGTATACCTTGGTGTAACTACTTTGTAGATAGAAAGTTTGAAGTGAATCGTACACATACTAGATGTGCTGGACATACACTCAACAAAGAGCCATATCATATAAAAATAACTTCTATATTAAAAAACATTCCTTTAACAGGTATTGAATTAATCTTATGATCTCTACTCTCCAGACAGAAAGTATCTTCATGTACAACAGCATGTATTAATATTTTCTTGTTTGTGAGAAATATCCTTAAATATATATGGATTAAAAATATTTGCTCTCATTTGTTTTTTTATTCATGTTGGAAATGGTTTCCTTTGTCAACCAGAAGTGTCAATTTTACAGTGCTATGTTGCTTTCATTGTGAGTAGAAGCATTTAGCTTTATTTACTTGCTCTTGGGGTCTTTGGTAATATAATATTTTATTAATTCTTTCAGAATTATTCTCCATAGCTCTTCCTGGATTCAGCTTTCAATTCACAACTTTTCCCCCAAAATTTGGCCTCTTTTTATATTTGGTAATTTTCCACTGAGACAACTATGTATCTTAAAAATGTGTGATCATCCACTAGAGAATTACTGTCTTACCAGAGACTAAACTTTTTAAAGAAAATTGAATCTCCATCTTCCAGAAGCTTCTCATTTAGGTGTAAAGGATATGAGTACCTCCTACTCAATCATAAAATGCTGTTTTATTTCTCTGCTTTGAGTTCATTTTTTTTAAAAGACTTTATTTTGCAAAACAAAGATAAATGTAAAGATTTTAAACATTTTTTGCTTAAAATTATACATTTTTGTCAGTACTGTTTTTTCAGACATTAAAATAAATTTTACATAAAACCATGTGAATATGTTTTTTAGTCAGTACTTGATTTTTTTAAAGGGCTTGACAGTATGCATTGAAAACATACTAGTTGCAATAAGCGTAAAGTACATGCAAAACAAAACGCAACATGGAAATAGTCAAAGTCTTCTTGTTTTGTGAATATATGTATAATTTTGTTTTCTTCATTTCTTGGACTTCATACAGTCTGTGAGTTGTTTCTGGGGGAGTGCAAGCCTCTGGGGTTAGCATCCAACTATCAGTGACTGCATATTATGTCTGTTCTTTTGTGACTGGGTTATCTCACTCAGGAGGATCTTCTCTAGATGCAGCCATTTTCTTAAGAATTTGGTTAAGTCATTGTTTCTGGTGGCTGAGTAGTATTCCATTGTGTATATGTACCACAATTTTTGTATCCATTCATCTTCTGAAGGACATCTGGGTTCCTTCCAGCTTCTGGCTATTATAAATAGAGTCGCTATGAACATTGTGGTGCATATATCTTTGTTGTGTATTAAAGTGTCTCTGGGGTATATGCCCAGAAGTGGAATAGCTGGGTCTTCAGGTAGTACTATATCCAATTTTCTGAGGTATCGCCAGACAGATTTCCAGAGTGGTTGTATTAGCTTGCAACCCCACAAACAGTGGAGAAGTGTTCCTATTTCTCCGCAGCCTCGCCAGCATCTGCTGTCATCTGAGTTTTGGATCTTGGCCAATCTGACTGGTGTGAGGTGGAATCTTAGGGTTGTTTTGATTTGCATTTCCCTGATGGCTAAGGATGTCGAGCACTTCCTCAGATGTTTTTCGGCCATTCGGTGTTCTTGAACTGAAAATTATTTGTTTAGCTCTGTACTTCATTTTTTAATAGGGTTATTTGATTCTCTGGTGTCTAGCTTTTTGAGTTCCTTGTACACCTTGGATATTAGGCCTCTATTTGATGTGGTGTTGGTAAAGATCTTTTCCCATTCTGTTGGTTGCCATTTTGTTTTCTTGACGATGTCCTTAGCCTTACAGAACCTTTGCAATCTCATTAAGTCCCATTTGTTAATTTTGACCTTAGAGCTTGAGCCATTGGTGTTTTGTTCAGGAAATTTTCTCCTGTGCCTATGTGTTCTAATGTTTTCCCTACTTTCTCATCTAATAGTTCCAGTGTATCTGGTTTAATGTGGAGATCTTTAATCCACTTACACTTGAGCTTTGTACAAGGAGATAAGAACGCGTCTATTTTCATTCTTTTGCATGTTGAGTGCCAGATGGACCAGCACCATTTGTTGAATAGGCTGTCCTTTTTCCATTGAATGTTTACTGCTCATTTGTCAAAAATCAGGTGACCATATAAATGAGGGCTCATTTCTGGATCTTCTATTCTATTCCATTGGTCCACTTGGCTATTTCTGTACCAGTACCATGCAGTTTTCAGCACAATTGCTTTGTAATATAGCTTGAGGTCAGGGATAGTGATTCCCGCGGATGTTTTTTTGTTGTTGAGGATGGATTTCGCTATTCTAGGTCTTTTGTTATTCCATATGAAATTGCACATTGATCTTTCCAATTCCATGAAGAACTGGGTTGGAATTTTGATGGCGATTGCATTGAATCTGTAGATTGCTTTTGGTAGGATGGCCATTTTTAAGATGTTGATCTTTCCAATCCATGAGCATGGGAGATCTTTCCATTTATTGAGATCCTCCTCAATTATTTTCTTTAGAGGTTTGAAGTTCTTGTCATACAGGTCCTTCACTTCCTTAGTTAGAGTCACACCAAGGTATTTCATAGTTTTTGTAACTATTGTGAAGGGTACCTTTTCCTTAATTTCTTTCTCCACATGTTTGTCCTTTGAGTATAGGAAGGGTACTGATTTGTTTGAGTTAATTTTGTATCCGGCCACTTTGCTGAACTTGTTTATCAACTGTAGGAGTTCTCTGGTGGAATTTTTGGGGTCACTCAAGTACACTATTATGTCATCGGCAAAGAGTGATGTTTTTATCTCTTCCTTTCCGATTTGTATCCCCTTGATCTACTTTTGCTGTCTAATTGCTCCAGCCAGGACTTCCAGTACTATGTTGAATAGGTAGGGAGAGAGTGGGCAGCCTTGTCGAGTCCCTGATTTTAGTGGGATTGCTTCAAGTTTCTCGCCATTAAGTTTGATGTTGGCTGTTGGTTTGGTGTATATTGCTTTTATTATGTTTAAATATGGGCCTTGGATTCCTGTTCTTTCCAGGACTTTTAACATGAAGGGGTGTTGGATTTTGTCGAATGCTTTCTCAGAGTCTAGTGAGATGACCATGTGATTTTGGTCTTTGAGTTTGTTTATATGGTGGATTACATTGATGGATTTCCTTATGTTAAACCATCCCTGCATCCCAGGGATGAAGCCTACTTGGTCATGATGAATGATGGTTTTGATGTGTTCTTGGATTCGGTTTGCAAGGATTTTGTTGAGTAGTTTTGCATCAATGTTCATAAGTGAGATTGGTCTGAAGTTCTCTTTCATTGTAGGGTCTTTGTGTGGCTTAGGTACGAGGGTTATTGTAGCCTCAAAAAATGAGTTGGGTAATAATCCATCTGATTCTATCTTTTGGAATAGTTTGGCGAATATTTGTGTTATATCCCCAATAAATGTCTGAAAAAATTCTGCACTGAACCCGTCTGGACCTGGGCTCTTTTTGGTTGGGAGGCTTTTGATGACTTCTTCTATTTCTTTAGGTGTTATAGGGTTATTTAGATGGTTTACTTGGTCCTGGTTCAACTTTGGGACCTTGTATCTGTCTAGGAATTCGTCCATTTCCTCCAGATTTTTCAATTTTGTGGAGTATAAGTTTTTGTAGTAGGATCTGATGATTTCTTGAATTTTCTTAGTTTCAGTTGTTATGTCACCACTTTCCTTTCTGATATTGTTAATTTGGATACTCTCTCTTTGCCCTTTAGTTAGTCTGGCTAGGGATTTATCAATCTTGTTGATTTCTCAAAGAACCAACTCTTTGTTTTGTTGATTTTTTCAATGGTTTTTTTTGTTTCTATTTGGTCTATTTCTGCCCTAATTTTGATTATTTCTTGCTGTCTACTCTTTTTGGGTATATCTGCTTCCTTTTGTTCTAGGGCTTTTAGCTGTGCTGTCAGGTTGCTGATGTGAGCTCTCTCCAGTTTCTTCTTGGAAGCACTTAGGGCAATGAGTTTTCCTCTCAATACTGGTTTCATTGCATCCCATAGGTTTGGGTATATTGTGTTATCATTTTCGTTGAATTCTAGAAAGTCCTTAATTTCTTTCTTTATTTCTTCTTTGACCCTGCTACTTTTTAACAGAGCGTTGTTTAGTTTCCATGTGTATGTGGGCATTTTGTTGTCTTTGTTGTTGTTAAAGACCAGCCGTAGACCATGGTGATCTGAGAGGATGCATGGGAGTATTTCAATCTTCTTATATCGATGAAGGCTCATTCTGTGTCCAATTATGTGGTCAATTTTCGAGAAGGTGCCATGGGGTGGTGAGAAGAAGGTCTATTCTTTTACTTTAGGATAGTATGTTCTGTATATATCTATAAATTCTAGTTGGTTCAAAGTCTCTGCTAGTTTTGCAGTGTCCTTGTTCAGTTTGTTTCCTTGATCTGTCCATTGGTGAGAGTGGGGTGTTAAATTCTCCCACTATTATTGTGTGGGGTGAAATGTATTTTTTGAGCTTTAGTAGACTTTCTTTTATGAATGTGGGTGATTTTTTATTTGGAGCATATATGTTAAGGATTGAGAGTTCCTCCTGACAGATTTCCCCGGTAATGAGTAAAAAGTGTCCTTCTTTATCTTTTTTGATAACTTTTGGTTGGAAATTTACTTTATTCGATATTAGAATAGCCACTCCAGCTTGCTTCTTGGAGCTGTTTGCTTGGAAGTTTTTTTCCAACCCTTTAACTCTGAGATAGTGTCTGTCTCTGTCTCTGAGATGAGTTTCCTGTATGCAGCAAAAGGCTGGATTTTGTTTATGTATCCAGTCTGATAGTCTAGGTCTCTTTATTGGGGAGTTGAGACCATTTATGTTAATAGATATCAAGGAATAATTGTTTCTGTTTCCTGCCATTTTTGCTTTTTTGGGTTGAGTTGTGTCTGTGTTTTTTTCTTCTTTTAGTTTTCTAGTTTAGGAGTTTTCTTGTTTTTACTAGGCTGTATTTTCCCTCCTTGTATTGGGTTTTCCACCTATAATTCGTTGTAGTGCTGGGTTTGTGGTCAGATATTGTGTGAATTTTGATTTGTCTTGAAATATCTTTGTCTCTCCATCGATGGTGATTGATAGTTTTGCTGGGTATAGCAGCTTGGGCTGGCACTTGTGCTCTCTTAAGGAGTGCATGATGTCTGTCCAGGCTTTTCTAGCTTTCATAGTCTCTGTTGAGAAATCGGGTGTGAGTCTGTTGGTTTGCCTTTATATGTTACCTGACCTTTTTCCCTTACTGCTTTTAGTATTCTTTCTTTACTTTGGGCACTTGATGTTTTTACTATTATGTGTCGGGAGGTATTTCTTTTCTGGTCCAACCTATTTGGAGTTCTGAAGGCTTCTTTTATGCTTGTGGTCATCTCATTTTTGAGGGTAGGGAAGTTTTCTTCTATGATTTTGTTGAAGATATTTACTGTGCCTCTTAGTTGATACTCTTCCTCCTCTTCTATTCCCATTATCCTTAGGTTCGGTCTTCTCATTGTGTCTTGTATTTCCTGGACATTTTGGGTTAGGAGCTTTTTGTTTTTTGCATCTTCTCTGGCTGTTTTGTCTATGTTTGCAATGTTGTCTTCTGCTCCCGAGATTCTCTCCTCGATCTCTTGTAATCTGTTGGAAATGCTTGCTTCTGTGACTCCTGATTTCTTTTTTTGGTGTTCTGACTCTAGGGTTACCTCTTTTAGCGCTTTCTTTATTGTGTCAATTTCTGTTTTAATTTCCCTCTTCCATTCCTTCATTTTTTTGATTCTGTTTTTTTCTCGTTCTTTGAGTTCTTTGAGTGTTTTTCTTGTTTCTTCTTTAAAAGCTTCTGAATCTTTTTGCTTTTCCTCCCTTTCTTGTTTAAGTTACTCTATCAGAGTCTTGAGGCATGATTTCAGGTCTGTATCTTCTTTCTCTGGAGTGTTTGGAATTCCGATGTTTGCTACTATCGGAGAGCAGGGTTCTGGTGTTGCTAGATTGTCTTGGTTTCCTTGGGATATACTTTTTCTCTTTCCTCTTGCCATTTTGTTGTCAGTGATATATTCTTGCCTTTCCTTGTATCTGGTCTGTGTCCCTCGTACACTTTCCGTGTGCACTCCGCAGAGATGTCTCTACTCCCCGGCAGCCCAGGGTCTGGGTGGCAGCTGGTTCAGGCTCCGCTCTGCATACTGAAGTCGCCTCCGGGTGGGAACAGACGTTCCTAAGATCTGTTCCTGGTCACAGATGCTCAGCCTCTCTGAGCCACCTTTCTGGCTGGCAGGTGGGCCAGGCTCTGCTCTGTGTCCTGAAGTCCTCTCCGGGTGGGAACAGAAGTTCCTAAGTTCTGTTCCCGGTCACTGGATCGGGGAGGACAGGGCAGGTCAGGGCAGGGGGTGCCTTTTCTTTGTGCACTCCGCAGAGATCCCTCTGCTCCCCCGCAGCCTAGGTCTCCCACTCACCAGTTGCTCAGCCTGTACGAGCCGCCTTTCCGGCTGGCAGTTTTGCCAGGCTCCGCTCTGCGTCCTGAAGTCGTCTCCGGGTGGGAACAGAAGTTCCTAAGATCTGTTCCCGGTCACAGTTGCTCAGCCTGTATGAGCCGCCTTTCTGGCTGGCAGTTGGGCCAGGCTTTGCTCTGCGTCCTGAAGTCGTCTCCAGGTGGGAACAGAAGTTCCTAAGATCTGTTCCCGGTCACTGGATCGGGGAGGTCAGGGCAGGTCAGGGCAGGGGGTGCCCTTTCCGTGTGCACTCCCCAGAGATCCCTCTGCTCCCCCGCAGCCTAGGTCTCCCACTCACCAGTTGCTCAGCCTGTTCGAGCCGCCTTTCCGGCTGGCTGTTGGGCCAGGCTCTGAGTTCATTTTTATAATGGTCTTTTTTTTTTTTTTTTTTTTTTTTTTTTTTGTGTGTGTGTGTGTGTCCAGAGGATCTCATTTGTTTTTATAAATAGTAAGTGATAATCAATTTTTTAATTCAAATGTCAGGAAATATTTTTCCCATTTCTATTAGTAGCTTCAATTACTACAAGTCATGGTTAAATATTTACAATTTATATATACTGAGTTTTATATTTCATGAGAAATGAGAGTCTTCTTCAATTCTGCATTCAATTTTCTGGGTGCTATAAAATGACAAGTTTGCTCTTTCTTCCAAGCGCATCTATGGAATATGAGTTTGTTATAGTTGGCAACTCCTATAACTGGGGATTATTTTTCAATTTCCATTTCAGAAAATTTGCTAGAATGCTACTATAATACCATTAATTTTGTTAATATGCTAGTTTTAATATAACTAACATATAACTTCGATAAATTCATTTCTTAGATTTAATAGGGTGGGTTGAATTTTGTTTTCAGTTCTTCACAGATACAATTGTGTAACCTTCAAATGGAAGGTTTACTTTTTTTCTTTCCAATCTGAGAAACTTTCTTGTTCATTTGATTGGCTTGTTGGTTACACTTTCTGTTTTTTATAGCATTTCATCATTTTGTTGAATAAAAGTACTGAATAAAAGTTGGCAGTCTTGTGCCCCAGTGAATAACCTCATATGTACTTAGACTACCTGACCTCATGGATTATTAGTAATAACAGAAACCGAGGGCATGATGTTGGGAAGACTTGAGGTATGAGCCTGAAGAATGAATAGGAGTGTGTTAAAGGTTGGTAAATATCATCAAAATAGTTTACATACATGTTTGAACCTCAAAAATGTTTAAATTATTTGTTTTAGTTACATTTCCATCATTATGAAACATTATGGCCAAAGCAACTTACAGAAGAAATAATTTATTGGGACTTACAGTTGCATAGGGTGAGTCCAAGACAATCATGGCCAGATATCATGGCAGCAATAGACATGGTACTAGAGGAATATCTGAGAGCTTACATCCTTAGTTATATGTAGGAGGCAGAATAGACAAACAGGGCATACCACAGGCTTTTGAAGCCTTAAACCACATGCCCAGTGGCATATGTCCCTCAAGAATCATTATCCAATGAGTTTCAAACAATTCCAGAAATCCAGGATCAAATGTTAAAATATGTAAGCCTGTGGGGGCTATTCTCATTCATTTCACTATAATATTAACTCTAAAAATAAATAACATATGAAAACTTGTTTCAAAACCTAGAAAGTTTATGGTTTTACTCATCAAGAAAAATGTTTTCCTTCATCTTACTAAAATGTATTTATTATGTGACAGTGTATTCTTTTTATACTTATTTCATTTTTAGGCATTTTAATGATGAAAAGCTTTCAGTCTTTTCAAATGTCTTTCTGCATTTTTGAAACAACCATAAATTTTTATTTCCTTCTGTTAACATACATTGTTTATCTACAGATTATTTTAATATATATCCAAACTTTCATTTTTCTGTTGAATTCTAAACAATAATAATGAATGATATATGTGTAATATGAGTTATGTTGCTTTGGTATGACCTTGCTTCCATGATGAGATTTGGTCCCAGGCCTTTATGCATTTAAGGATAGTATTCTAAAGCTGACCTAGAGCTTTAATGTTATTTAGTAGAAGTTTAGACGATATTTTCTTCATACCTTTCAAGAGCATTGATCTATATCTCACTGTGTTCTCATGAATATCAGGACACTGATGTTCTTATAGAATTAGTTTTATTGAATTATTTCCCTTTAGTTATTTTTCAAAGTTAAGTAGAATGTTTAATACTAGCCAGTAAGAAGTACATTTACTTGACATTTTATTTCTACATTTTTCTTTTTCTCTTATTTTTTTTGTTTCATATTATGTTCCAGGTTTGTGGTTCTTCATGTATTACATGTTTCAATGTACCCAAATGTTAACTGGTACATTTCATCTACACCAATGGTTCTTAACTTGTGGGTCGTAGTCTCTTTCAGGTTGAACAACCCTTTCACACAGGTCACCGAAGACATCAGAAAACATGTATTCTTGATAGTTTTAGGGACTGACAAAAACACTCTCATATCCAGCTTCATCCATGTGCACCTCAGAGAAATACATACATATACGTATGTATATTTATATATGCTAGGAGAACGTAATCTGCATTAATCTGTGGTTGATATAAATACTGCCTCTTGTGAAAGTAACACGTATGTAAAATAAATGAATAAGTAGGAAAACAAACACCATGAAAAGGTTAAATAAATCCTAAATGTTTAATGAGCCACGTTGACAGAGCTATACCATGTATTAAGTTGTATTACTAAAGCTATTATTTTATATTATTTTCACTAGAAAACTATTCCACAACAATAAATTGTCTAGACAAAAATTAAGAAAATATATTGAGAATTTTCTTACAGTACAATTTTACTTCAAAAATTATAGTAAGAATTGAGAGACCAAAATTATTATTTATTGTAACATTGTTTCAGCCAAATCTATGAAGCCAAACAAACTAAAACACCCTTTTGATAACAAGAATAAAAGATTTGTCACCAAAAGTATCAACTATTTTAGGAACAAGCTGATGGATTTTAGAAAGCAGGACTGGATACAGGGACTAGTGCCACAAATAAAGTAGTCAAGCCATTGAAGCTTCTCGTTTAGTGCCCCCCCTTAAAATCGTCAGAGCTATGGAACCTCACACCATTGCTGAAGCCAATGATACTGATCAAATTATAATTAAGAAAATATTTGTTAGACAATTGAATGTGAATGTAATTTCTTTATTTAGCAACACTGTCCAGAGAAGAATAGATGTTATAGCTACTGATACGCTTGATCAGGTAATCAAGGAGATTAAGTATGCTCCAATTTTAATATTTAGTATCAAGATTGATGGATCAACAGATGTTTGGAACTCTTCACAGTTATTGTTTTACGTGGGGTATATTAATGATAGTGACTTTTATAACTCTAGAAACAATAATTATTGCGCATGATGTTTTTTTAAAGAGTTGGCTCGTGTTTTATTGATTTATAAGCATCTGTCACCTCTCTTTGTGTCTTTATTCTTGAAAAATTTCACTACAACAAAATAAGAGTTAATGGATAAGGATTGGGTATCATCGGTGTCCTTTAAAATGCTATCATCTGGGACAATCTTAGAAGTGACTCTCAAGCTTCTGCATGTATGACCTCCTACCTACTAGCCTGGTTACGACTTAAGGGAACACATATTAGTCGTGAATTTGCAGCTGAATAGAAATAAGATCGGCAGATAGAAAGTAGGGCTCCCTCACTTCTCCTCTCTCCTGCCTCTGCCTCTGTCTTCATTGATCCCCTTTTTGTGTTTCTAAGATATTTATTCATTTGCTTTTTTGTTTTTTTGGTTTTTGTTTTTGATATTTTATGTATTTATGTTT
The DNA here is from genome assembly GCF_963924665.1 of Micromys minutus. NCBI lineage: Eukaryota > Metazoa > Chordata > Mammalia > Rodentia > Muridae > Micromys > Micromys minutus. The sequence continues at coordinate 16,316,236 of NC_137984.1, forward strand.
TGAAAGTCATTCCCTTTCTGGGGTGTCCCCACTCCCATTCCCCTCCCCGTGCTTCTATGAAGATGCTCCCCCACCTCACTTTACCAGCCTGAAATTCCCCTACACTGGATAAATGAGCTTTTCCAAGACCAAGAGATTCTCCTGTTGATGTCAGACAATGCCATTCTTTGCTACATATGTAACTGGAGCCATGGGTCCCTCCATGTGTGCTCTTTAGTTGGTGGATTAGTCCCTGAGAGCTCTGGGGATTCTGGTTGGTTGATACTATTTTTCTTCTTATGGGGCTACAAACCCCTACAGCTCCTTCAGTACTTTCTCTAAATCCATCATTGTGGTCCCCTTATTGAGTCCCATGGTTGGCTGTGAAAATGCATGTCTGTAATTGTGAGGCTCTGGTGACATCCATATCAGGCTCCTGTCAGCAAATACTTCTAGCCATTAGTAATTGTGACTTGGTTTGGTGGCTGTATATTGGATGAATCACCAGGTTCTTAAAGAGTGTAAAATCTTTCGGGAAAGTCTTGTGGTGTTTGCACAGACAGTACCATGGTGTGCTACGATGTCCATCTAGATTTCAATGTTTGGTACTGAATGAGTCACCAAAATTCACTGGAACTGACGATATGACACATCAGCAAATATTGGGTGTCACAGTGGTATGAAATTAGTGAAAAGAATCCTGCCAATTTTGTAAGGGCAAACGCTTTAAAGTCAACAGTTTTTACAGCTGTGAGTTGAGTTAGATGCATCAAATAGCTCTACTATTGACACTAAAATGAGATGGGTTTCAACAGAAAACAGATTGTTTTCTCCACATATTTTTATTGATTATTTGGTAATTTTACATAATGCACCATAGTTCCACTCATCTTTCTGTCTTCCAAGATCCGCCCCTCCCTTGAAAGTTTCCCTTCAAAAATGTAAGAAGAGAGGAAGAAAATAGTAAATCCTTCTTATTTTGTTCATGTACTCACTGGAGATTGTCAATCTGCCTGTGAGAAGCCTCTTAAAGAAAATTGAGTCTGTCCCTGTCTGCACCCCAGCTAGAATTCCTTAACTGTGAAGAGTTACACTTAGAATCCCTATCACAGTTTTAAGCTTTATTTTCTTCAATGGCTTCTTGACTAGACTATTTCTTTTGCAGAGTAGAATAGATAGGAGAATTTGTCACTGAAGTCTTCTTTGTCTCTCATTTTCAACTATGAGACTGCAATCATCAATACCACCATAAAAGAACCTTATTTGTTCTTTGTTTTAAAATGAGTTCTTAAGATTTGTGATGAACTCATACCAGTTTTTAATCAGAAGGCAATATCACAGTTTGAAACATTTTCAGTGATAAAAGTGAATTGAAGAAAATAGCAGATTTGATTGATATATTTGGAATCTTGAGTGAGTTAAATTTATTACTGAAAGGATCAAATGCAACATGACTCAATTTTTCTCAAAAGATTCAGAGATCCATTCTTTCCAACTAAAATGATAGATTTGGCCAAAGTTAAAAATAGTGAAATAGAATAAAATAGTAAAATGAAGTCAAATTTACAGGTTGCCTATATCATCTGCTTTTCTAAGGAACATGACTTTGAACCAGACAAAAGGATTGTGATGATAATTGTGAAAGTACACTTGCACATTTTCCAAACATAGCAGATTCCCATTTGAATGTGACAGAAACCCATTCACAGTTAAAGCTGAAGATGTTCCTGCAACAGTTCTTCCAGGTAGAGTGTTATATCATCTTCTTTCATTTCCAACACCATACTAGCCTGTTGGATGTTAAGTCCAAATATAGAAGTAAACTTGTTGTGGAAAATAATTTTTACTGTGCTCTTGAAATAACTTCCCCTAGAAATTCTGATATACTGAGAAACAATCCCAAACGTTTCACTGCTGTTGGCTTTTTCCTTGTACTACAGCAAAATAGAGCAGTGTGATTTATGTTGTTATGTGGTACTGACATACATGCTATATCATCCTACAAGACAACATTTTATTGTACAAGTAACTATGCTTTAATTGTGTTCAAGATAACAATAAAAATGATTGTGCATGCCAGAAATTTGCATTATTAATCATAACAGTACCAAAATTACAGTTATAAGTAACAACAAAAACGATTTTGTGTTTGGAGATCATCACAAAATGTGAAACTGTATTAGAGGGTTACTGCATTAGGAAAGGTAAAAAGAAATGAACTAGATTACGAAGTTTCTCAAATAGATACTTTCACTGACATCTCTTCAATTTTTATAATGTCTCCCTTTTATCTTAGGGTTTAAATAAGATTTTGATCTCTATTTTTTTCTTCATTTTTCTAAAAAGAAAAAAATTGTACCACTTTCAAGACTTTATTTATTTCTGATGTGATCTTTATTATATCTCTTATTTTATTAAATTTATGATTAACTAATTCTTAGTTTTTAGTTTTCAAAACTAAAAAGTTTCCATACTTCTTAAAAATCAATGTAAATTTTCCTAGAATGTCTTTTTCAAATTGCCCAGGAATTTTGAGTGTTACACCACATTTGACATGTTATATTTCCATCTTCATTTTCATCTGTTAAAGAAACATCTTGAATTTTTTTTCTTTTTCTTTTTCTTTTCTTTCTCTCTATTTATTTATTTATTTATTTATTTTGGTTCTTCAAACATGTTGGGATTTTTCATGTACATGTGCTGTTCAATGATATATTCTTATGGTTGAACTTTTTTTTATTTCATATTCAAAATATATATCTCTATTAATTTCAAATATATCATCCTTCCATATTTAAACTATGCCAAAATATGCAAGAAGACAGGAATCATAAAGAAATATTGGCCGATTACGTTTATGTGTTTTACACAACGATTGTGAAAATATGAATATAAAATTAGCTACATTTGGAATAAAATAGTCTGATTTTTCTAAAAAGATGGTGTACCCAAGTTAATATTACTGGCAGGTTTTATTAGATCTCAAAGGTACTATATGGATGTGAGAATAAATTCATGGTTCCCTTTCTTTTTTATATATACATTGAACAACATTATTTAAAAAAATATAAATGTACAGATTTTAAACATTTTTTGCATAAAATTATATGAATACATTTTTGTCAGTACTTGATTTTTTTAAACGTTTGATAGTATGCATTAAATCTTACTAGTTACAATGAGCATAAAGTACATATAAAACAAGATGTAACCTAGAAATAGTCAAGGTTTCCTTGGTGTGTAAAGATTAAGCATAATGGTTTTACATTTTCTTTTCTTTTTTTTCTTATTTTGGCCTTTGTTTTTTCTTGAACTTCAAATAGTGTCTGAGTTGTTTCTGGGGTGTTCAGAGCTTTGTGGGGTTAGTTCCAATTATCAGTGACTGCATATTATGTCTGTTCTTTTGTGACTGGGTTATTTCACTGAGGATGATATTCTCTAGATGCACCCATTTTCTTAAGAATTTCATAAAGTCATTGTTTCTGATAGCTGAGTAGTACTCCATTGTGTAAATATACCACAATTTTTGTATCCATTCATCTACTGAAAAACATCTGGGTTCTTTCCAGCTTCTGGCTATTATACATAGGGCTGCTATGAACATTGTGGTGCATGTGTCTTTGTTGTATGTTGGAGCTACTCTGGGGTAAATGTCCAGAAGTGGAATAACTGGGTCTTCAGGTAGTACTATGTCCAATTTTCTGAGGAATCGCCAGACTGATTTCCAGAGTGGTTGTATCAGTTTACAACCCCACCAACAGTGGAGAAGTGTTCCTCTTTCTCCACATCCTTGCAAGAATCTGCTGTCATCTGAGCTTTTGATCTTAGCCAATCTGACTAGTGTGAGGAGGAAACTCAGGGTTGCAGTTATTCCACTTCTGGGCCTCTATCTGATGTGGAGTTTGTAAAGATCTTTTCCCAATCTGTTGGCTACCATTTTGTTTTCTTGACAGTGCCCTTAGCCTTACAGAAACTTTGCAGTCTCACTAAGTCCCATTTGTCAATAATTGACCTTAGAGCACCAGCCATTGGTGTTCTGTTCAGGAAATTTTCTCCTGTGCCTATGAGTTCTAAGGTGTTCCCTACTTTTTCATCTAACAGTTTCAGTGTACCTGGTTTAATGTGGAGATCTTTGATCCACTTGCACTTGAGCTTTGTACAGGATATAAAAAAGGGTCTATTTTCATTCTTCTGCATGCTGAGTTCCAGTTTGACCAACACCGTTTGTTGAAGAGGCTGTCCTTTTAACATTGAATGTTTACAGCTCCTTTGTGAAAAATATAGTGACCATATATGTGAGGTCTCATTTCTGGATCTTCTATTCTATTCCATTGATCCAATTGCCTATCTTTGTATCAGTATCATGCTGTTTTTAGCATAATTTCCTAATATAGCTTGAGGTCAGGGATAGTGATTCCCGGAGATATTTTCTTGTTGTTGAGAATGGATTTTGCTATTCTAGTTCTTTTGTTATTCCAGATAAAATTGCACATTGCTCTTTCCAACTCTATGAAGAATTGGGTTGAAATTTTGATGGGGTTTGCATTGAATCTGTAGATTGCTTTTGGAAAGATGGCCATTTTTAAAATGTTGATTCTTCCAATTCTTGAGCATGAGAGATATTTCTATTTTCTGAGATCTTCTTCTATGTCCTTCTTCAGAGATTTGAAGTTCTTGTCATTCAGGTTCTTCACTTGCTTCCTTAGAATCACAGCAAGGTTTTTCATATTGTTTGTGACCATTGTGAAAGGCATCTTTTCCGTGCTCGTCCCAGAACTTTCTGTACCCCAGCTACTCATTGTGCACTCTCACCAGGCCTGTGTTCCTGGATCTCAACTGTTCCTGGTGGCAGATAAACTGTGCGCCATTTCTGAATGCATGGGCCCTCAGGTTGGAAACTAAGTCCCTACAGTAGAGTTCCTGCTCTCTGAACCAATCGAGGGGGGGGGGGCGTGCTTTTCGGGTGCTCTGCCAAGACTTCTCTGTGCCCTGGCTACTCACAGTGCAGTCTCACCTGTCCTGCGTCCCTGGATCTCCACTGTTCCTGGTGGCAGATGGAATGATCACCTGTTCTGCACTCTTGGGCCCTCTGGTTTGAAACCGAGTCCCTATGGCAGAGTTCCTGCTTCACTGAACCAATGGGCTGGGGGGGGGGCGTGCTTTCTCGATGCTCTGCCCAGACCTCTCTGTGCCCTGGCGACTCACAACACAGTCTCACCTCCCCTGTGTCCCTGGATCATGGTTGATCGTCTCACATTGCTATATTCAGACTTTCTTCTCTCAACTTTGAAAGCTTCATTATAAGATGCCTTAGAGCATTTAGTTAAGTTAAACTTAACAGATCTATGACATTTCTGGACATTTATCACATTCTTTTAGTTTGAGAAGTTTCTCTTAGAATCCCTTGGAGTATGCTAGTAACTAAATTGCAGTTTTAAATTCTTTCCAAGTCCCAATAACCTAAGTATTTGTTCTTTGAATAGTTAGTAAATATTTAGAAGCCTTTATCACATTCTTTATATTTTGCCCCTTTTTCCCTTCAAATATATTTTTAAAAACTTATTCTTTAATTGTTATTTTTTTTTATTGTTTTGAAGGTCAAGTAAAATCTTAGTGAATGAATTGTCAGCTTAGATTCTTTTATTAATTAGAATAACACACTTTTTGATAAGAATTTAAATTGTTTTATTTTTCATGAAACGTACTGGATTTTTTAAATATGTTCTTTTAAACTGTCCATCTAAGAGTTTTACTATGTAACCATTTTTAGCACTTTACTTCATCTATTTATTTCATGACTCTCCTAAAGGTCTTCTCCATCTCAATTACAGTACTTTAATTTTGAAAATGTCTATAGTTTTTCTAGTCTTCCTAATTTCATTTTCTTCTGTTCATCTTCTAGTATTCCACAGCAGGGTACATTTCTACCATATTATAAACACTTAAGTTTCTTGAATACTGGCTAGCACTCTATATCCAGGACGGTTGTATCTATGAACTATATGATAGTAACACTATGTGTGTCCCAAATCTGTAGTTCTTTGTTGGACTAAGTAATAAGATGGTACTTATTTGTACAATTTGTGTAGGATCATAAATAGATAAAAATTACTTTGATGTTTTTTAGTTTAACAGTATAGTGCAAAGAGACTTTGATATAATTTAAATATTTCTGGAAAAAATCCCATTTATACTATCACCACGATGGAGGGTTCTTGGACTTTGAAAGTATTCTTATTTTCTTTCTTTTTTAATTTTATTCAATATATTTCATTTATGTTTTAAATGTTATTTCTTTCCTGGTTTCCCCTCCATAAATCCCCTATCCACTTCTTTCTCCTCCTGTTTATATGAGCATGCTCTCCCCTCTTTTGCCTCACCAGCATAATATTCCCTAGTACTGGGGCATAGAGCCTTGGCAGTACCAAGGGCTTCTCTTCTCATTGATGCCCATTAAGGCCATCTTCTGCTACATATGCAACTGGAACCATGGGTCCATCTATTTCTACTCTATAAGTAGTAGTTTAGTTCCTGAGAGCTCTGGTCAGTTGGTATTGTGGTTCTTATGCTGTTGCAAATCCATTCAGCTCCTTCAATCCTTCCTCTAACTCCTTCACTGGGGACCTTGTTCTCAGTTCAATAGTTGACTGTGAGCATTTTTCTCTGTATTTGTCATGATCTGGCAGAGCCTGTCAGAGGAGAGCTATACCAGGCTTCTGTCAGCATGTATTTCTTGGCATCAACAACAGTGTCTGGGTTTGGTGGCTGTATATGGTTTGGATCTCCAGGTAAGGCAGTCTCTGGATGGCCTCTGCCTTCAACTTTGTCTTCATATTTTCTCTTGTGAATAGTTTTGTTCTCCAATATAAGAAGGACTTAGCATCTGCAACTTGGTCTTTTTTTTTTTTTTTTGTAGAGCTTCATGTGGTCTGTGTATAGTATCATGAGCAATCCATGCTTTTGGGCTAATATCCATTTATCAGTGAGTGCATGACATGGGCGCTTTGCTGTTGTCGTTGTTTTTAATTGGGTTACCTCACTCAGGATGATAATTACTAGTTCCATCCATTTGCCAAAGAATTTCATGAAGTCATTGTTTTTAATAGCTGAGTAGTACTCTATTATGTAAATGTACCTCATTTTTTTGTATTCATTCCTCAGCTGAAGGACATCTGGGTTCTTTCCAGTTTCTAGCTATTATAAATAAGACTGCTCTGAACATAGTAGCGCATTTATCCTTAATATATGTTGGAACATCTCTTGGTTATATGCTCAGTAGTGGTATAGCTGTGTCCTCAATTTTCTGAAGAAACTTCAGACCAATTTTCAGAGTGGTTGTACCAGCTTGCAATCACACCAACAACAAAGGAATGTTCCTCTTTCTCTACATACTCTCCAGTATCTGTTGTCATCTGAGGTTTAGCCGTTCTGACAGGTGTGAGGTGGAATCTCAGGGCTGTATTGATTTAAATTTTCCTGATGATTAAGAATGTTGAACACTTCTTTAGGTGTTATTCTGTATTTAGCAATTCTGTATTCCTCAGTTGAGAAGTCTTTGTTTAGCCCTGTCCTCTATTATTAAAATAGGGTTATTTGAGTCTCTGAAGTCTGACTTCTTGAGGTATGTATGTATACATACATACATACATACATACATACATACACACACACACACACACACACACACACACACACACACACACACACACACACACACACACACACATATATATATATATATATATATATATATATATATATATATATATATATTCGATACTAGCCCTCTATCAGATGTAGGATTGGCAAAAACCTTTCCCATTCTGTTTTATGCTCATTTCCCTAATGACAGAGTTTTTTGTGTTACAGAAGTTTTGCAAATTTATGACGTCCCAATTGTTGATTCTCGATCTTAGAGCATAAGTCATTTGTGCTCTGTTCAGGTAATTTTTCCTAGTGTCCATGTGTTCTAGGCACTTTTTTCTAAACAATTCATTTTCATATCTTCCTCAAATGTTTCTTTTACCTTTAAACTCATTGTACTAGAATTTTCATGAACTCAGAGAATTAGGTTTTCTCCCTAACAGAAAAATGACTTGGTTCAGAATTTACAACCAAAATGTCTGATGTGTATCTAACTAAGTTCTGTGCTAAGAGATGACAGTATTTTGCATCATCACAAAAATATTTTTCTCTGATAATTTATAAATTTTTATAGCACTCATCTGCACAATACTTTTCCAATTATATAAAAGTTTTTAAAAGATAAATAAAGTTATGTAATATTTGTGTGATCTAGAGCAAGAAGCATTCCTGAGATAATGGTTCTTGTCATTCTTCACTGGGAGACTGGCACAGATGTTAGTGCAAATTAAAAATTTGTAGTTTTTCTCTAACCCTGCTAGCTCCCAAAGGATAAAAATGAAGAATAATAGATGTACTCAACAAGATTTAAGGGACCATAACCGAGGAGATAATAATCTATTCTAATCCTGTAAACTAACCAGATTATTTCCCAGTCACAATACTTAAGATTGAATTTTAGTATTGATCTGGCTCTTTCTGCTCTGTGCTTGTTCCCATGCTCTCTCCTAAACCTATACTTCCTGGAAAATTTTCTCTTTTCCCCTTCTTATCCTCCTCAAATTGGTATCAGAAATCCACCCTATTTTCTACTCTGCCCATTCCCTGGTTAATAAGCTTTTTATTGATAAATCAGATATAACTGGGGAGAAATATTTATACAACACTGAGGCAGGAAATGTAGAGTAAGTATTGCAATGTTGGAGCCATAGAAAATAACATTTTAATCATTTAGGATAATCTTTAAATAGTGGACAATAAGATTATCCCAATATTTCTCCCCCTTAATCCAGTAAAAGTTTCTTTATCTTACAATTACAAGCTATATAGAGTAAAAGCAAGTATAAAAGCTTATAAGGTAAGAGTTACATTTCTAATGTCCAGTTCATATGCATTAACAACTTAGGAGAAAGAATCCTAATATTTATCCTATCTTGATGAGTTCAGATTTCTGTACTTGAAACATTATCATAATTTGTGTAGACTCTAAATATTTTTCTGAATGCTAAATATCTTATGCTTAATTGTAAGGCTATAACTATCTAGTATTCAAACTCATCAGACACCTGAGGAACAATATATCTTGAGGATGCAGGAAATATAGGAAAATAGCTCCCAAATCTTTAGAAATGACAGAGTGCTAGATTCCTGCATATTCTCTCAAAATTCATCTATAATGTTGGTGCATCTACATTCAACCTTGTAGACCAGTATATCTAACAGAGTTCTCTGATCCAAGAGTTATGGAGAATTTGCCTATGTTGTTTTAGTGAAAGTTGCAGACAACATCTCTACATCCCATTTCTCCAGTTTGAACAGCATTCTGCCAGCAACTAAAGCTAGAGCAGTTCTTGTCAAGAGTAGCTTACCATATTTGGAGCATGCTCCATATGATGGTTCTTCAATGTTCATAATCTCCTTTAGAGTAGAATGGAAGTAATGCAAAAAGCAGATCCGTCTCATTGTCAAAGAGGACTTTTATTAAGAACCCATCTTTTAAATGCCATATTGTATAAATCTCTGAGGTTGTTGAAAATCATCTGTCTGTCTATTTATCTTTCTTTCTTTCTATTTATCTATCTATCTATCTATCTATCTATCTATCTATATATCTATCATCTATTTATCTATCTACCTACCTACCTACCTTCCTACCTACTTATCTATCATCTATAAAATATATGAATAGCCAAACATTTCTTGTTTCTAGCTATTTATATCTGTTCAACCTAAGACATATTTATGTAATAAAGCAGACTAGTATCTAACATGAACATATGTTTGAATGTCTGATTGCTAATTTGAATTCATTAATTTTCCTAAACAGTTTGTAAAACCATCTTTTAAAAATACTAGAATTTACTATTCCATTTTTAAGAATTACATAGGTGTAATACATTAAATAATAATTGAAACATGTATGCATTGTATGTTATAAAGAACTATAACCTTAATTTTGTATTCATATATAAAGTTTTATACAAACATAAGATTTAAAACTAGTAGTACCTTTAATAGTATAAGAGTAGATTGTTCTGACTAGTCCTATATGCGATCACTTTTCTTTCATTTTATCCCTTCTCTCACTTTCTACCTGTAACACTAGAAAATAGAGAAAAAGGAAAGTAAATGAGATAGATCCCTGAGTCTAACCTCCAGAATTTTGTTTCCTCCCTGATCAAGACCTTTAACAATTTCTAACTAACCACTCATTAATCACACTATAGCCATTCAATGCCTCTATCTTAGGATCTGACTGCTGCAAACAGACACAAAGACCAAGGCAACTGTTTCATTGGCGCAGGCTTACAGGTTCAGAGACTCAGGCTGTCATAATCAAGATGGAACATGGTATCACTAAGGCAGGCACCGTGCAGAAGGACCTGAAAGTTCAACATTTGTTCCAAAGGAAAACAGAAGACTAGATTCTAGGCAACTAGGACAAGAGTCTCAAGGCTCATGCCCACAGTGTCACACTTCTTCCAACAGGAGCACATCTATTCCAACAAGGCCACACTTTCTTAATATTGTCACTATCTAAGACAAGGGAAAAAACCACTGCAGATCCAAAACACATCTACCTCACATTTGGCGAATGGATCATCCCTCTCTTAATAGTATTTCCTGCTAATTTTTATTTTTATTTTGCCCCACCCCCAACCACCAGATGTGATATCTGGCAGCCATAAGAAAGTTACCTGTACTATTTGCATTCTGAGAAAGTTAAGGGCTTACTTCAGTCCTAATTGGAACAATCTGTGATGCTGAATCAATTGGGGTTATCAGCTTTCTTTGAAGTAGTCCTTGATTTTGATTAAGCAGCTATTAAGGCAATCTAAGGTTGGATCAAACAGGATGTTAGAGTAAGTATGGCTCAGAATCTTATCCCTTTTGTATCCTCCAAGGTAAATCTTGTCAGTACTGATTGTAGGGATATTTTTCTCTATAAACGTATAAGCCTGGTAGGTAATACACATTTTCACATTTACAAATGCACAAATTCTGCAAGTGCACAATTTAGCTAAAGATGATTCTTTGTTCTCTGAACAGCTAAGGCATCTTTTTACTTTGTTAGATAATTTGGATTGTATTAACCAAATACTAATTTAGTTTTCTATGTATACCATTGGAAAGGATGCCACGATAAGTCTTGCGGTTGTTTTGTAGCCAAGAAGATTGATTGTCTATGCATAGCTGAAATTATGGCTGGAGACATTTTTATGTCTCAGTCAATATCAGAGCTCTTCCTATGAAGCAGATCAGCAAATCATGTTACCTGTTTTGTTTGGTATTCCTGATGTATTTCTTGCTTTAGTGGTACAGCCTAGATCTTCAGGGGGCTTCCCCTTGTCATATCTGACTTTTATCAATTTAAAAGGAATCCACAACTTTTCATTTCCTGTTAAAAGAAGAACATATTCTTCTCCCCAATGAAAAATATTTCCTGTCTTCAATACTGAAGCTGTCGTGAATATAGACTGAAGTATTTCATAATTCCCTTCCAAATTCCAGTGTACTTCAGCATCTCTGTTATTTCTCATTGATATTCAAAAACCCAATGTTAATAAAGCACTATTCATTCTACCTCTGGGAGATCTAATATCCCCCTTCTGTTTTATGTTCATTTCCTTTAAAGTTTTGTTAGATCTCTCCACAGTCGCTTGACATGGAGAATTGTAAGCTATATCTGTAACATGTTTTCTCCCATAATATCTTAAAAGTTACTGTGTTCTAATGAATACACATGTTGAAGCATCACTACCTTCAGTTTTTAAAGGCTTTTCCGAGATAGAAAATAAATGTGCAGTCTCAGAATCATCTTTTTCAGAATGCAAGGCAAAGGCCCATTAAAATTCTGACCATGTATCAACATTATGGTGTATTCACACACACACACACACACACACACACACACACACACACACACACACACAAGCACATACACACACAAATTAATTTGTCATTAATATGTCATATACAAATTAGTATGTCATTGCTCTAAGTTAGCATCAAACATAATTTGTCTTCGTAATTAATTATATATCTGTGGGTTACTAGTTGATTTCTTAAGACTTTGTGGATTTTTTTAACTAAGAAACTAAATTCTTTGCTGTTATTAAAGGATAAAAATACTCTAATTTTTCTTCTATTCCCTGTAATATAGTATCCCATAAATGAGTCCTATCCTTATCCAAGTCTCTATTGTTTTGATTTCTCATAAATCAGCATTTGAATGATATAAGAATAATCTTTACACAAAGCACAATAACATTATGCCAACACACAGCTGCAAGGATATCACTCTTAGAATTTAATAAACTTCAGTGGAAAATAACAGAGAGGCAAGAGAACACTAGCCCTGCCAAGTCATCACGTTCTAGGAGTTCATTTCAAATACATCAACTGTGTTTTTCAAAGTAGTGTACAGACTCTGTACATAATTATTTCTTTCAGAAAACAATAAAAATGCAATGATAAAGAAGTTGTGCATTGAAGCTATGATCTAGACCAGCCTTGGTCTCCACAGAGATACTGATTATAATTTTGGTACAGAAGTCTGTGTCATCATGCTTATAGATGTCTTAGATTGAATGAGAATTTCCCTTATAAGCTCAGATGTTTCTATATTTGTTCCCAAGTTAGTAGTGCTGTTTGGAAAGATTTAAAAGTTGTGGACTTGCTGGAATAAGCATGTTATTAAGGGTAGGATTTGAAATTCCAAAGACATTAACCATATAAACCATTCTCAGTGCATAGTGATTCAAGGTGTGATCCTTCACCTTCTAATCCAACCACCATGTTTGCTGCATGATGTCATGCTTATCCACTGTTATGGACTTTTTTTTTTTAATCTGAACTATAGTAAAACTTTAAAGAGTTAATTTGCACATGGTGCTGTTTACAGCATGAGAGAAAGAATGATCATAGATTGCCTATCACTATATAAGACATTTCATTCAACAGTAAACTGCATTTCTTTAGTGGTCCGATAAAATTATGTGATCAGGTGACATTATCAACTTAGTTTGTGAAAGCACTTCTGTGATGCTTTCCCAATGATGAAATCATCTTAAAACACACTTCTCAGGACAAATCCCTATTGTGAAGTAATGGACTACAAGGTGTGCTTGCTCTGTATCTTTAGAAATAGGTTGTTACCAGAAATAATGATATGTATCAATTCATATAGTATGCTTTATTAAAAGGTGATCAGTTTTTTACCAAATTTGAATTAAAACTCGCAGATTATTGGCTCTAGAAAATAAAGCATAGCCAATCAATGGGAAACAAGATCATCCATAACTGTTATACAACCAGCTTTGAACTTCTGTTTTCAAACTCTGAACTTAATTTGATAATGTTTAGAAGCAATTTTTACTAGTATATGCAAAATATTTTTTAAAGTTTCCAGATAATACAAGAAAACAAAAGACAGAGAAAAAAACAGAAACAAAAAATCAATACTCCATAATTATTTTTGTTGGGTTTCTATTATCATGATGAAATACTTGTTGAACCACAACAACAAAAACAAAATACAAAAGATAGTATTTATTAGGCTTGCACTTACTCACTGTAGACCATCAGTGTGGTTGAAGCCAAACATGGAATGATAATCCTGAGTTTTATAGGAAATCAGGACAAGAAGTTAAATAAGACAGGAATAGAGAGGTGGGAGATGATAGAGAAGCCTTAAATGGATGCTTCTTAGTGGCTTCAATTGGCTACCTCAACTTGCTTTATCTGTTCTGTTCTTTCTTTCTTTTGAGCACTTTTAAATACTTTGATTAATAATAGGCAAATTTTATATAATTTATTATTAACATATTCCATATTCATTTTAGACACCTCTCAAATATCTCAACACTTCCATTCCAATGGAGAGATTAAATTTTTATTAATCATTTTATTTATTTACATCTCAAATAATACCTCACTTCCCAGTTAACCCTCTATAAATTCTCATCCCTTATCTGCGCACTTTGCCTTCCACTTTACCTCTCTGAAAATGCTCTCCCACACACCCACCATTTTCCACCCAAAAACTACAGCATCCCCCTAAGCTAGCATATCAGCAGAATACGTAAAAGCCAGAAGAGCTTGGACAGATGTCATGCAGACCCTAAGAGAACAAAAATGCCAACCCAGGCTACTATATGCTATAAAATTCTCAATCATCATAGATGGAGAAACCAAAATATTCCATTACAAAACCAAATTTAAACAATACTTTTCTACCAATTCAACCTTGCAGAGAATTCTAGAAAGAAAAACCAACATAACGAGGACACCTTCACCAAAAAAAAGAAAACCAATATAATAATTATCTTACAACAAAACAAAAGGAGAGAATCATATACATGTGATGCCACCTACAACAACAAACAAAAAAGGAACTAGCATGTTTTTAGTATCTCTCAATATCAAAAGTCTCTATTTCATACTAAAAAGACATAAGCTAACAAACTGGACACTGAAGCAGAATCCAACATTTTGCTGCATACAAGGAACATACCACAATTACAAAGACAGATACTATCTCAGAGTTAAAGGCTTAAAAAAGGTTTTCCAAACAAATTGTCCCAAAAAAACAAGCAGGGGTTACCATCCTGATATCTAAAAAAATAGATTTTCAACCAAAAGTTACCAAGTAAGAAGAGAAAGGACACTTTATATTCATCAAAGAAAATATCAACAAAGAAAGTCTTGATTGTAAATATCTATTCCCCAAATGCAATGGCAGCCATATTCATAAAAGAAACTTTACTCATACTCAAAAAACACATTGAACCCCACATAATAGTAGTGGAAGGTTTCAACGCCTAACTCTCAATAATGGACAGGCCATTGAAACAGAAACTAGAAACAAATTATTTCATCCTAAAACCAAAGAATATACCTTCTTTGCAGCACCTCATGAAATATTTCCAAAATTGGCTATATAATTGGTCACAAAATGAGACTCAAGTAAACAGGTCTATATACCCTAAATAAATAGTCATTAAAAATCTCCTAACCAAAAGAAGTTAAATGCTAGATGGTTTTAGTTCAGAATTCTACTAGATCCTCAAAGAAGAGCTAATACCAACACTCCTCAAACTATTCAATGAAATAGAAACAGAAGGAACATTAACTAATTCAATCTATAATACAATTACTCTGAAAACAAAAGACACACAGAGATCGAACAAAGACATAAATTCAGACCAATTTTGCTTATAAATACTGATCCAAATATATTAAATTAAATCATCACAAGCTGCATCCAAGGACACATCAAAATGGTCATTCACCATGACCAAGTAGACTTCATATCATGGATGCAAGGGTGATTGTTATTTGAAAATTTATTAATGTAATTCAGTATCTAAAATATGCAAAGAAAAGAATCACATGTTCATCTCAAAAGATGCTAAAAACACATTTGACCACACTTGTTCATGTTAAAAGTATTGGGGAGGTCAGTAATTCAAGGCCCATACCTAAATAAATATAACAAAGACAATATATTACAAACCAAGAACCAATATGAAATTAAATGGAGAGATACTTGAAGCAATTCCATAAAGATCAGGGACAAGACAGGGTTGTGTACTCTCCCTGTATCTATTCATTATAGTATTTAAAGTTCTAGCCAGAGAAATAAGACAACAAAAAGAAGATCAAGTGGAAAAATGGAAAAGAAAAAGTCAAGATATTACTATTTGCAGGTGATATCATAGTATTCATAAGCAAACCCAAAATATCTACCAGATAACTTCTATAGCTGATATAGAACTTCAGCAAAGTGACTCAATATAAAATTAACTTTAAAAAAGTAGCCTTCTTGCATACAAATGACAAATGGACTGATAAAAAGTAGGGCAACAACACTCTTCATAATGGTCACAAATAATAAAATTTATCATAGGGTTACTATAACCAAACAAGAAAAAGATTTGTATGACAAGAATTTCAAGTCTCTCGAAAAAGAAATTTAAGAAGCCCTCAGAAAATGGAGAGATCTTTCCTGTTTGCAAATTGGTAGGATTTTTATTGTAAAAGTGGCCATCCTACCAAAAGCAATCTACAGATTCAATGCAATCCCCATCAAAATCACAACACATTTCTTCAAAGACATGGAAAGGGTAATTCTCAATTTCAAATGGAGAAACAAAAAACCCAGGATACTAAAAACAATTCTTAACAATAAAAAAGCTTCTGGGGGACTCACCACCTCTTATTTCAAGCTATACTACACAGTAATTGTGTTAAACTGTTTTTTTTAATAAAGATGTCCAATTTATTAAAAAAATAATGAATACTTTGAAAAATGCTGATAGGATGTCATAAATAACCTTAAACGTTTATAACATTAAAATGTAGCATTACAAAAAGAAAAAAAAGTACTACACAGTATTGTTATTGGTACAGATGCAAACAGCTTAATCAAGAATAGAATTGAAGTTCCAGAAAAAAGTCACAGATTTATAAACACCTGATCTTTCACAAAGAAGCCACAAATATATAATGATCAGAAGAAAACATCTTCAATAAATGGTGATGGTTTAAATGTCAACTGGTATGTAGAAAAATGAAAATAGACTCACATTTGTTACCTTGCACAAATCTCAAGTCCAAGTGGATCAAAAACCTCAACATAAAACCAGATACACTGAATTTAAGAGAATAGAAAGTGGGAAAGAGCCTTGAACTCATGAGCTAAGAGAGGGGTGGATTTTAGAACTCCATTGGCTCAGGGTCTAAGATCAGTAATTTACTGATAAATGAGGCCTCATGAAATTGGTAACCTTCTATAAGGAAAAGGACACAGTCAATAGGACAAACAAGCAACCTACAGATTGGGAAAAATTCATTAACCCCACTTCAGATAGAGGACTAATATCCAAAATATACAAATAACTCTAAAAGCTCATCTCCAAAAAAACCAAACAACCCAATCAAAAATGGGGTATAGAACTTAATAAGGAACTCACAACAGAGAATTGTTGAATGACTGAGAAGCATAATAAAAATGTTCAAAGCCCTTAGTGATCACAGAAAGGCAAGTCAAAACGACCCTGACATACCACCTTACGCCTATCAGAATGGCCAAGAACAAAAACTCAGGTGACAGTATATGTTGTTGATAATGCAGAGAAAAAGGAACACTCTTTCATTGCTGGTGGGATTGTAAACTGGTACAACCACTCTAGATATCAATCTGGAGGTTGTTCAACAAATTAGAAATAAATGTACCTGAACACCCAGATATACTACTTCTGGGCTTATATCCAAATTATGCCCACCATACCACAAAGGCATATGCTCCACTATGTTCATAGCAGCCTTACCTGTAATAGTCAGACAGTTGAAACCACCCAGCTATCTTACAATAGAAGGACTAATATAGAAAATGTTATTCATTGACAAAATGGAATACTTAGCTACTAAGAATGACACATCATGAGAATTACAAGAAAATTAATAGAACTAAAATATATCATCTTGAAGGAGGTATCTCATATTTAAAATGACATGGTATGTGTACTCACTAATAAGTGGATATAGGCTAAAAATGTACAGAATACCCAGTAAACAATCCATAGTACTCAAAAAGGTTAACAATCCATAGAGACCAAATTAGGATGCTTCAGTCCCTCTAGGAAAGAGAAGAAACTATAGGGCAGAGGGAGAAAGGAACTCAGTCAGAGAGAGAAGAGGGAGGGGCAGGGAAAAGGGTAAAATAATCAGATATTGGGAGGAAACCAGGAGTGAAGTCAGCACAATGAATAGAAGTATACAACCTCAGGATGATTGGGGTCCCCACTGAATGTACCAGAGATCCTACAATTGAGAGAATCACAAGACTCAAGGGAAGGAACCTTAAATGAAATGCCCAAAAGTGGGGAGAGGGAAATTGAAGAGCCCACTTCCAGCAGAATGACATGAAATTAAGTGAAAGAGGGGGTTGCCATTCCTCAGTCAAAAACTCTGACTTAGAATTGTCCCTGTATAAAAGAATTCCAATGACAAAATGGAGGAGAGACTGAGGGAGGTGAAGTCCAGAGACATGCCCAAATTGATAAGTATCTCAAGGGGAAGTTCCAAGGCCTGACACTATTTCTGATGTAATACAAGCTTGTGCTTAGAAGCAGGAGTCTATCATGGCTGCCCTCTAAGAGACCCAACGAGCAGCTGACTGAGACAGAATCAGATACATCCAACCAATGGCCTGAAGTCAGAGACCCATGAGGTTGAATTAGGAAAAGGCTGGAAGATGCTGAAGAGAAGAGTGACTCCATAGGAACACCAGGAATCTCAACAAACCTGGACCTCTGAGATCTCTCAGACACTAAGCCACCAACCAGGCAGCATAAACTGGTTGGTCTGAGGCCATGAACACATTCATGGCAGAGCGTTGCCTATTCTGGCTTTAATGAGAAAAGAAGCACTTAACTCTTGAGAAAGAGCATGTGCATACATCCTCTTAGAGACAGAGGAGGAGGAATCAGACCAGGCAATGTAGGAGGGCAGAACTGGAGAGAGATAGTCAATTAAAATTCTAAATACTACCCAAAAAGAAAAAGAAAGAAAAAAAGAAAATAATCTACACGTTTGTCCTCAGACCAATTTTATGGAGACAATTTCTCATCTGAGGTGCTCTTCTCTCTGATGACTCTAGCTTATGCCACATTGAAAGAAAAGTAGCCAGTAAAATTTACCCTTTGCCAACTTGACACACAAACATTTTACTATTAAGTCAAACATTTTTTTTCATTAATCCCCAAGGTGGCATGTTAATATTAATATCACAATATAAAATATTACAATTTTAAAATTACCACAGGTTTTACAAATTCAAACACATTAAAATCTTAGTCTCTTTAAAATATCCAGTTTCTCTCCAAAATCTGTTTTAAAGGCCCAAATGTTTTCCTATAAACATCAAAGTGAAGTTAAATATATTCTTCAAGAACAAAAAAGTAGGAAAAAAATTAAAATATGAACAGAGCAAAGTTCAACTCCAACAGTGTATATAACTCAATATCTAGTTATCTTCTATGGTTTTCCAAATTGCTTTGTCAGTTCTCCAGCTCCGCACTCTGCAACACATACAGGTTGTCCCCTTGGCTCAGAGGATTTCTCTTCTACCTCCAATGTTCTTGGTGTGCATCTCATTGTACTAGCATTTCCAAAATGGCTGGAGTCTCTTGCTGCAACTGTGTTTCACTTTATCCAATAGCTTCTCCTGGGCTTTCTTCTGAGACTCCTGCCCTATCATAGAGTACTGAGCACCAATGCCAACACCATCACCTATTCATGCCTTTAAAACCACTACCAGCAGGATGGCTGTTACATTACCAAATTGAACTTCCAAGCATGAGATACAACCTCTGCTGGTTCTAGAGCAGAATTTCTGTGTATTGATACTGAGAAAACATTTTCCAGAAATTTTCAAGCCAGTGTCACTGGACTCATTTTAATCACCACAAATTTCTTAGCTCCAGCCAATGAGCATTAATTGTCCCACTAACACAAGTATTTCCCTTTAATATTACCAGTCCCTTGTTAATAAGGGATGACTCTTAAGCTTCAGTTGACCATAATGTCAGAATCTTAATACCCAAAATTTACTAGCCCAGATAAAGAGTATTTAAAGGCCCCTCTGAAACTTCACAAGCCAGATCAAATTCTTATATTCTAAGTTCCTACCAAACATCCCATTGAGTTCTCTGAAAACTATGGTTTTTCTAGCCCAATATGCCAAAATGTTCCCACAATACTTGCCCAAATATGGTAAGGTCTGTCACAACAATAACCTACTTCTCTGGTATTGCTTGTGTTAGTATTTCTATTGCTGTGATAAAATGCCATGATCTAAAGGCAAGGTAAAGAAAAAAGGATTTATTGGGGTTAGCCTTTCACCTTGTTGATAATCAAAAATAAAGTCAGTACAGAAATTCAAGCAGGGAAGTAACCAGGAGCAGGATCTGATTCATAAGTTATGGAGGAGTACAGTTTATTGGCTTGTCCAACATGACTCCTTCAACATGTTTTCTTATATAATGTAGGACCAACAGTCCAGGGACGGAACCACTAACAATGAATGGGCTCCTCCTCCATCAATCACCAATCAAGAAAATGCCTTATAATTAGATGTTATAGAAGCATTTTTTTTTCAATCAAGGCTCCTTACTTTCACAGAACTCTAATTTGTGTGTCACATTGATGTAAGACTAACAAGCACACTGCTTAAATCTTAATATTTTAGAGGCTGAGGTACAAGTGCCAGGCTAGATTGAAATATAGAGTGAATTCTCTCTCAAAACTGAATAAACTAAACACAAAATTCTACATGAACAAAATATGAAGTTAACAATTATTATGAAGATAAAAATTCTATTTACCATTGGTTACTCTCTATGTAATATTAAGCTCATGAAGATGGTGGCTTGAGAAAGTAACATAGAAATAAAGATACACCCTCCGAATTGCTTGTTCTTAGACTTTTCCTTTTTATTTTATATTTATGAGTGTTTCCTGGGTATTTACATATTCCACACTTATGCTCACACCAAAGGGGTCAGAAACGGTATGGGATCTTCTTGAACAACAGTAAGATTTGGGTTTGAGCAACCAATCAAAGATCCCTTATAAGATCATCAAGTGTTCTTACTCACTGAAGCATCTCTCTACACTTCCATGCATATTTCTATGTGGATAAACTGTTAGTTCAGTATTATGTATTAATTGTTTAATTAGAAAAATGTGGTGTATTTTTAGATCAATTCAGTTTCAAATGCTTCTAAGTTTAGTTTGTACTATAAGATTGCAATTCTTACTCTAGGGGGCAGAAGCAGGCAGACCTCTGCCTCTGTGAGTTCAAAGTCAAGCTGGTTTACAGAGTGAGTTAGAGGACAGTCAGGGCTATGTGGAGAAACCCTGTCTCAGAAAAAAAAAAAAAAAAAACAAAACACTATAATACTTGATGTAGATTTTAACTTAATGGGAGCTGAGTATATTAAATTCTATATTTCTCAAGGTGCTAAAGATTTCTAACAGTCAATAGGAACTTGAAAAAAATTGCCAATATCTACATAATAATTACTAGCAATAATTCCTTGTGATATATTTAAAATATAAAAGTATTGATATTATATTTATTCTAATCCATAGCTCTAATGTTATCTTCCATTTATTGATATAATTAATCTATATTTTATTGGCAATATTTATCTTCTAAAAATTATTTGTATACTTTGTGCAGTATTCATTTAAAATTTATTTTATAAGACATTTTGAATTGATTTATTCTAATTCCAATTATTTGAAAATACAAACAATTTTTATTACAGATTCTGCATCATTATATTAATTAGAACCAATATTTATTCCTGGAAATATCCATAGATTTCTTATTTTTTTAAATCAATATGAATAGGGTCTAGGTTTAGCAAAGCTAACACCTGTTCATATTCTTTAGACTAGATTGAGACCTATCTCTTCAGATCCGTTTAACTCATTGACTGACAACAGTGGTGTGGTATTTTTTGAGCCAAAACAAGAATATGTCCCAAGGACCATACTACTGTTCATAAGCAGAAGGACCATGCTTGCCTGACACAATAACCTAGATCACGATTCTAGTTACCCTGGTTATTAGTGATGTATGAGATCAAAGAAGGATTGCTTCTAAGACTTAGCTAATGCACATGTAGTCTAGCAAGCATCCTGATTCTTTTACTTGCATTTCTACAATACCAAGTTGTGATCCACATGTATCAGAAAATTTTGGCTGTTTCAAATATTGCTCAAAAATTGAAATAAAATAAGTTCAGAGGCATTTCAATGTCTAAAAACTCAGTCAGTCTTCGATTATAAACAGACAATGACATATTTTAAGAGGAGATGATACTTGCCCTGCTCAATGATAGATTTTTTTTTATTTTCTTATTCTTTAGGGTATGGGAGATGGGCATTCCAAGATTTGTATCAATTCCATTTTACCTAAACAGTATTGTTCACAAAGCCTCAGACAGAGGAGACTTAGTAACAATCCAGTCCATACTTGTTGGGAAACTTCTCAAGGAAAAAAAAGCTATATCGAGCACTACCCCAAAAATTTTTGAAACATGACTAGCCTTGAAAATATATTTCTTCTTGCTTCTTTGGATGCATCAGATGTCATATACTTATTAAGTAACCCAAACCTCATATTATAAAGGTTCATACTGTGGTGTAGGATACAAGGTCTTACTGATATAAAATACATGGCATGGAAGACGGTGTGTCCTGTGGGAAAAAAATGATATCTGTGATGGCAGATGAAATGTTTATCCAGATTGTATATTGCTCAGAAGAAAATTTTCCAGACACATAAATATAAAATCCTCTCAGGCTCCGTTAGTTGTAGAATTTAAAAGAAGTAAAGTAGTAACAGAATATACTAGAAATTATCAATGTTGGATCAGACATATATGTCAAAGGCTAGAAGTTTTAATTTCCTTTTGCTATTTTTATTAATTACTTCATTCATTTACAGCTTAAATGATATCTCACTTCAGGGTTACCCTACAACCCACATCCACCCTCCCTCTCCCTTTGCCTGTATGAAAGCGCTCCCCCACCCACCCTCACTCTCCCACCCCTCCGCTCCAGCATAACCCTACACTAGGGCATCAATTCTCCCCTGGACCACGGGCCTCTCCTCCTGTTGCTGTCAGGCAAGGGCATCCTCTGCTACATTAACTATGCAATGTGAATAATTTCTAGCAGTTAAATTTACAGCACAGCAACCATAGCTAATATATATATATATATATATATATATATATATATATATATATATATATATATATATATATACACACATATATATATATATACATATATATATATATAGTATTGTATAATTATATATGTATATGTTGTATTACTGTGAAGGATTAAGAAAATATTGGTGTCATATACACACATGCAAACATGCATACACAGAGAGGGTGTCACACATCAAATAAAATGCTGGGACTGATATAGTTAAGATAATGGAAAGCATTTGTGTTATCTTTTTGTTTTACTTTTGAGGTATACAATATTCTTGGACACACTTTATTTGTTAATATCTGAGTTATTCCTTTGTTCATAAATGAGTTCTGCTCTTCTGCATTATAGGACAGGTCTGCACCACCCTACCCACTTCCCATATTGTACTGTAACAAATTACCAAAAGTACCCCCTTAAGGCATGGAACAGACCGTCATCTCTAGGAAGGTTTTCTATGCAGCACCTTTTATGTTCGTTTCTTCTGATGAGTTTATTTCTCTCCTATCACAACTCCTTCACACTGCTTCTTGCCTCTTCACATTCTAATTATTACAGTACCTTTGAACATTTTTGTTCATTATGATTTCAGTTATGCTCTATTCATTAATTATTTTTAATACTTACTGGTTCTATCTATCTGTTATTAACTCTCAATCATTCATTATTTCATGTATCTGTCTGTCCATATAGTGTACACATCCAGATAAGAGCTAACATATATTTTAATATTTAAATTGTTAAAAATGCTTCAATTAAATATATTAATAATTTATTAAATTAAAATTTATCTAAATGAAACACTGTATAAAATCTATCTCTCAGATAGATGAATAATCATTATACAGTAATATAATACTCTTGTAAATCCTTGACTTTCCTAACTTACCATTTTCTAAAGACTTCAAATACCATCAATGAATTCATCTATTTTCCAATCTAGTCAGAATTTTCTACCTTTCACAATTCAATTATTTGAATTCAATTTATGGTGTATAGTCAAGGTACACTAAGCACAATGATACCAGATTAATATTAGGATAAATATATACACACACAAGTTAATGTTAAGCTCTTAAAATTTTGTTCACTAGAATTTATACACTTACAAACAGACATGCACACACAGAAATACACGTTATCATAAAATTCATATTTTTGGCATCTTTTAAAGAAACATTGTAAATCTGTTCATGTTTACACAGTAAAAGAGGAGACGTAAGGTATTATAAACAAAATTTGAAAAATCATTATATTTCAAAAGACCTGTATTATTTTATGTCTATTAGTACTCATAATGCTTGTCTCAATAATATACATACATGACAGAATAATATTTATAAGAGAATACATTAAAATATTGACCCAGCAAAATAGAATTTATTTTTTAAAAATTAATTATAAACTAGAAATCACCAAGTTGATGATGAGATTATTATACAAGGGAGAAGTTTGTATTTTGAGAAATAGCTTTGATTAACAGACACTAGAGTTTATATTTACATAGAAATAGATATCAATAATTGTAAATATTTTACCTATGTAATTTTTAACATTTACCTTCACAGAAAAGTCAGTTACTAAGTTCTGATAACAAAGCACAGAAACCATATTGTTAATGATATATCCAAATTATATATCCAAGGATTGTATCCATATAAAGTAATATGTCTAAATTCTGTAAGAAGCCTAATGATAACTGAATTTATCTTTCATCTTCACTGAACACTCATCTCTTCATTCCATTTCTTTATGTGTCTGTCTGTTTTAGATCCAGGAACAATATATTTGATATATTTAACATATTGTTCTACTGTTCTATAAGTTTTGTTTAAAGTAGATATTCAGTCATTTTAAGAGGAGATATGCAAATATGTCTTTAAAAAGTTGCATATTGGGGCTGGATAGATGGCTCAGAAGTTAGGAACACTAACTGCTCTTCCAGAGGTCCTGAGTTCAATTCCCAGCAACCAAATGGTGGCTCACAACCACCTGTGATGTGATCTGATGCCCACTTCTGGTGAGTCTGAGGACAGCAGCAGTGTACTCATACACAAGATAAACAAATCTTTTTTAAAAAGTTGCATATTCAGGTTATATCTTATAACTTCTTTAAAATCTCTAAATTTTAGAATTGAATTGACATTTTGTTTTGGTGAAGATAGCATTTAAGCACGTGTAGAAATTCTCAACATCCCTAGTCATCATGGAAATGCAAATCAAAACAACCCTGAGACTCTACCTCATACCAGTCAGAATGGTTAAGATAAAAAACTCAGGTGACAGCAGATGCTGGTGAGGATGTAGAGAAACAGGAACACTCCTCCACTGTTGGTAGGATTATAAACTGGCACAACCACTTTGGAAATCAGTCTGGCGGTTCATCTGAAAATTGTACATAGTACTACCTGAGGACCCAGCTTTATCATTCCTGGTCATATACCCAGAAATGGGTCCAATATCTAACAAGGACACATGCTCAGCAATGTTTGTAGCAGCCTTATTTATAATAACAAGAAGCTGGAAACAATGCAGATGTCCCTCAACAGAGAAATGGATTCAGAAATTGTGGTGCATACACACAATGGAGTACTACTCAGCTATTAAAAACAAGTTCATGAAATTCTTCGGCAAATAGATGGAACTTGAAGCTATAATGCTGAGTGAGTTAATACAGTCACAAAAGAACACTCAAAGTATGTACTCACATTTAAGTGGATACTAGCTCAAAAAGCTTGGAATACCCAAGAAACCATCCACAGAACTTATGAAGCTCAAAGAGAAGGCAGGCCAGAAAGTAGATGCCTTAGTCTTTCTTAAAAGGAGGAACAAAATGTTCATTCAAGGAAGTAACTGGGACAAATAAAGGAGCAGAGATTAGAGAAAAGATCATCCAGAGACCGCATCACCTGAGGATACTTCCCATATGTACCCAGTAAACCCAAGCACTATTGCTGACACCAAGTAGTGCTTACTGACAAGAATCTGATATGGGTGCCTCCTCAGAGGCTCTGTCAGAACCATACAAATACAGAGGAGGATGCTTGCAGCTAGCCATCAGACTGAATAGGAGGACTCTAATGAAGGAGCTGAAAGGGAAGAACAAAATTATCAACTATCCAATCCCACAACACCTCCCAGAGACTAAAACACCAACAAACAAGTTCTCATGGAAAGACCTATGCCTGAGGTACATATGCTGCAGAGGAGGGCATTGTCTGGCATCAGTGGGAGGAGGGCATCTGGTCCAGCAAAGGCTCATTTTCCCAGAGTAGGGGAATGCTAAGGTGCTGAAATGGAACAGGGTGGTTGGGAGAGGGAGCACCTTCATGAAGGCAATGGGAGGGATAGGGGGGATGGGATTGTGGGAAAGGGATACCATCTGAAATGTAACTAGAGAATTTCCAATAAAATAATGAAAAGGTAGCATTTAATCGGGTAGTCTAGGTGGGTATAGACCTGTTGTTCTGTAGACATGTTGCCTGAGATTATAGGCAGTCACTGCTCTGCCAGACTTTTCCTGATTTTTTACTTAAAATAAATTCCTTTACATATAGCATATTCATGTAATATGTTTTATGTAATTACTTTTTACTGATTTTAATTACTGAATAACTGGATAATGTGAATTGAGGCAATATATCCAAAAGAAAATATATCTGTGCCACATTTGAAAGCAAACCAATTGTATTCCATTATTTTCAGATCTTTTCTGAATACCACTGATTTCTGTGGCTGAAATATATTGTTAAACAACTGTTATTTTACATCTTAAATGTATTTCAACATCCAATTTTATTCAGATTTGCATTCTTCTGAATGTAAATTTATGATATTACTATTTAAAAATTTACAAAGATGTTTATATCTGCAAATACTACACATATTGTATATATAAAGAAAGAGAGAATTTAGCATGAATAAAATACTTTCACATATGTGATCCCAAGGAATGTTCACAAGTAGTTGCTCAGGCATACATAATATCTCCCTCTACAGATTCATAAACGAAACCTTAGAGGAGTTATGCAAGACTTACACAAAGTTCATAACCCAGGAAAAGATAAATTGCACTCAAAATTTCAGGAACATTTTTAGTAGTAAAATGCAGTTCAACCATCCAAATCTTCCATGTTCCTGTATGATCTTTTGAATCCAAAGTGACAAAGCCTAAGGATGAAGGGAGTAAGTGAAACGTAATATTTCACTAGTAATTTTTCTAAAACAAAGCTGGCATATATTTTCTAAAATTACAAATATTCCAGAATGTTTTAACAGCCATTGATTTCAGTGGAGAGACAGATATGGAAGTGCACTCAAGGTTTGTAAATGTACAGGACTCAGTGCCTCAAGGACAGTCTGATATCGATACTTGTCCCTTTAGATAAATGCCTTAGAAAAGCCAACTTTTTCTTTCTGAGCTTAGCTTTCCTTCATTTGAGAACAGAGACGTGTTAATACTCAGTAGACCAGATTACTTCCTGATACTCTTATTACCTGTTTACTAAGTAAAGAAATGCCTGTCATTCTCCATAAAACATGTTCCAATATAAAAGCAAAGTCAGCTTGGGTTTATCTCTTCACATTATTTCTGCTCTGTGAAGAACTTAAATTTCTACATTGTACTGATGGCAAGATATGAATCCCCCTGAGTGCATTTTAACCTATATTATATTCTGACCTACATCTTCTGTGAGTTTTGATATTTATTGCTTTATAAAAATGTATTTATGGTCCCATCTGTACAGATTGATCTACAATCATGGAAGGTAGAGGGAATTATACTTTTTATGCTGATGTTTTTTCAGATCCTATCACATCTAGGCCATATTTACACAGTCACTTTCAAGATATGGCATAGTGACTGCTAACACCTCTGGCTAGGGTGACACATGGTTTTTATGTCACCATTTTGTAAGCCAATGGTTTCTCTTTTCAATTATTACCTGTCACCTGGGACTCTTGGGTAATCATTCTGCTGTTTTCTTTCTGCTAAAACGTACAAGCTAATACAATTCTTACCCAGGACAACCAACTTAATAACTTTCAGAGCTAGTGTTATCCCATCTTATAGCATCTGGTAGGCTTAAGTCAAGGCTGATTGAAATCATACTCTGGAAATCTTGCAAGTGTCCTATACTTTCAATTAGTTGAATTCAATCCACAAGGCTAAATGTGCATTTGCAACAAATAGAGTCTATTCTTATTGATCTGTAATGTTTGTAATTCTGCTTTCAAACTTATAGCTCTGCCATTGATATAAGTTAGAAATACCTTTGCATCATGTTATTTTCTCTCCTACATTATGACTGATACATTTGTTCTTGTATAATATTCTACTCTTTCTCATTTATAATTTTATTTGAAGACTTCCAGTCAAAAATACTATCTCCACCCTTTTCTCTCTAACATTTTAAGACTATTATATAGAAAAATTTTGTTATTCATATGTAACATATGTATATAATATATATATATATATATATATATATATATGAGATAATATGTGATATTTTTATTTCAAATTCTTAAGGGGAATGAATCTCAACCTAACAGCATTAAATCAATTAAAACCTCTATTAAAATTGGTCCCTGATGAATGAATTTGATCCTTCACTCTCTAGTCTCACAAAATGAGCCTCTAACACCTCCTGTCTCATACATGGCCTCTTTCTACCTCACCTTCTTCTTCTGTGCTCACCTTTCCTGTGTGTGCTCAGTTTAGTCTCTTCTCTTAGGCTCCCCTAACTCTAAGAAATAGCCAGCAAGCACCTACATGTCATCCTGCCCTTCATTTACCTTCCTTGGAAGACATAGTAATATGTGTATTTCTCAATTTAAACTCTCCATTCCACAAACAAGTTCTGTGTAGATAGACATACAGCGAAGCTTCAGTTGTAAGAGTTGTCATTCATAGCAGAGACAATACAAGACAACATGACACTCACAATTATATGAATAACAACCATATCACATAAATTTACAGAAATGTTCTACCCTCCGATGGCAGAGGCTCAGTTCTATAACTTAACACCCATAGCAGGGCCATTGTAAATGTTTTTATTGTAAATTTTTTAATTGGGTATTTTATTTATTTACATTTCAAATGGTATCCCCTTACCAGTTTTCCTTCTATAACCACCTATTACCCCCCTCTCCCTTTCTTCTATGAGGGGTCTCCCCACCCAACCTCTATTGGCTTTTTCAAAAGTGTTTTTATGTTTATTGTTGTATTAGGTTTGTGTGTTTTCTTACATGTGAACATGAGTTGGTACTTGATACTCTGGGACAGGAGTAACAAATGGCTTCAAGCTAACCATAGGGATGCTGAGAACCAAAGTCTGACCCTCTGCAGAATCTTTTGATTATTGAACCTTTCTACTCACCTATCCTAAACATTTAAAAACATAGATTTCACAAAATATTGACTCTAATTAGTGCAATTTACGAGAGTGAAGGCAAGAAAATTTCCCTAGCAATTGAAAAACCACCTCATATCTTCATAGGGGACCAGTGTCTCCTGTGTCTTTTGTGCTTTGTATGTCTGCTCCTCAACTATGAGAGAGTGAACATCTTTCATGGTATTTTCTAGAGAGCAACCATGATTGTTTCGATTTGAAGAGAGTAGTAGCAGCCATGCATTTAGAGGATAGTGTTCTAAATATGTTTTAAATTATAAGACTAAAGGCTTCAGTGTTCATCTGAACAAACTACTGCTTCAAAATAGGGAGTGTGTAGAAATTAAGTTCAAAAAAGCAGCAAAAGCAAATTAATCTCAAAATCTAGCAGGAACACTAAGACTCCATCAAACCTATTACCAACTAATATCAATTCTTAATTTGTCCCCAAATTAATCAGACAAAGTCCAATATTTCTTATGCTGAGTTTGATGGACATATTAACAGTCTATTATGTGATTTCAAAAACATTAGGAGATTTTAAATTGGTTTTAGTTTATTAAAGCTCCCAAATATAGCTCATTGATTTAATTAATGATTTATACCAAAATATATAAATGGATTTCATTATTATATTTTGGAAATGCATACTCACTAATCAAAATGTGAGTACATTCTCATTGTACTTTGTGATTTACCCAGTTATCTTTGAAGTAACAAGTGTTTTTCAACCAGTTATCATTTCTGATATTTTTGTGAGTAGAAGAAGGACTCTCAAATTGCCAATGTTAATGTCATCACTTTATCAACAATGAAACTTAACCACTCTGGAAATCAGTCTGGCAGTTCCTCAGAAATTTGGACATTGCTCAGCTGAAGACCCAGTTATTCCACTTCTGGGCTTATACCCCAGAGACGCTCCAACATACACATGCTTCAACATTCTCATAGCAGCCATATTCATAATAGCCAGAAGCTGCAAAGAACCCAGATGTCCTTCAGTAAATGAATGGATACAGAAATTGTGGTACATTTGCACAATGGAGTACTACTCAGCTATTAGAAACAATGACTTTATGAAATTCCTAGGAAAATGAATGCATCTAGAGAATATCATCTTGAATGAGGTAACCTAGTCACAAAAGATCAGACATTATATGAAGTTACTGATAATTGGATAATAGCCCCAGAAAACTCTACATACCCCAGAAACAACTTGCAGCCCATATGAAGCTCAAGAATAACAAAGGCCAAATAGTGAAAGCCTCAGTCCTTCTTAGGAAAAAATAAGTGTATAGCACCCTCTCAGAGTGTGGTACATATAGACCTTAAATAATTAATAATCCAAGAGCTAGGAATATATCCTTGTGGCAAATTTTGGTATTCAAAGATCATTATGTTTAATCTATACACACCAATAAAACTTTGACTCTTTCCATGTTACATTCTGTTCTACATGTACTTTATGCTTATGGTAACTAGTGGGATTTCAATTCATGCTATCAAACCTCTAAAATAATTGCCAAAATGCTTTTAAAAATCTGTACATGTATCTCTCTTCTTTAAATAAAGTTGTAATTAAAAAAGAAAAAACAATGAAACTTACTGTTTGGCTTAAAATTTGTATAAAAGTGCTAAAATCAATGCTTCCTTTTAGCAAGTGAATAAGTATTAGATAATTCATTACATAATACTATACACTCACAAACATATCATGAAAGTATTTGAACTGGTATCTTCCATCTAGTTGCTATTCAATTACTAACAAAAAGAAGGAGTTTTAGATTATGGAAATATAAATATACTATATAGGTTGTATTTTCATGTATATTAAATTCTTGTTATATGGAAGCTTGCTATACTCTAACAAATCAGCATAAAATTGTGAACATTAACACTCTACAATGTGGGGTTCAATATATTGTTTATCTTAACTCAGTAAAAGAAGTTTAATCCTTTCATAGTCCCAAGGATATAGGATATGGTGTATGTAATTTATAATTTTTAGCCTTAACTAATATGTTATATTTTACAGAACTTTGAGATTCAGGTCACATATCAAGTTTATAGGTAATAAATTCCCTTTCATTATATGGAGGTATGAGAGAATATTAAGGTATAGATGGCTTTAATCCTGTCCACAGCAGGATTCCTGTAACAGTACAAGTACCTTCGTTGAATTCTCATGGAACTTGTAAAATATGAGCACTAGAATACCAACATATTCTCTTATTAAATATTTACATTTTTTTGTATCTAACCTATGATCTAGGAAGTGAGGCCTCATAAAAGGTGATTAGTAAAAGGTTTAGTGACAAAATAAGTAGGTAACTAAAATTAATGCAATTTATTTATTAAAAATTGTCAGTGATAAATAACTATTCTAATAATATGGTTAACTTAACTTTATCCCCTTTTCTCTATATTCACTTTGAAATCTGCTCCACTCTCACCTACATCTTACTCGAGGTACTCTCTGATGTTGGAAAAATTTACATGTTTAAAGTAGTTTCTGTATATTTATAAGTGTGATTTGAATTCTAGTCCAGTGTTCTCCCAGCTTGTCAGCTGTGAAGTCTCCTCTTAGATCAAGGGTTTTGATGTTGTTTCTGTGCATAGGCACTGAAATGCCTTTGTGTCCTTTAGTTCAGGTACTTTCTATCTTATCTCTGGTCAGGCTTTATGAATGCATCTTATTATATTTATAGTTTACAGTACAGTTAAAAGGTATATGCATCAAACATATATAAATATGTGTTAAAACCATTTTTTTACAAAAAAGCTCATAAAGTATAGCCTTCTGTTTGCAAAATAAACAAACACAAAGATAATTTCAGATAGAAAAGATAATTTTGAATAAACACAGTTACAAAAAAATGCATGGATATGAGACTGCATAACCATCTCTACCATGAAGAAACTATCATCAACAACAATTCTGCTTACGTTGAATTGGTCACATTTGTGTTTCATGGACCTGCCAATATGTAGAATGTTTTTCAGATGTAGAAGTCAAACTATGTGACTGCAGTTTTTAAAACTTTGCAATACAAGTTCCATCTGAAGTTACTGGTGTTTCATACATTAGTGATGCCTAGATTTATAAAACTTGAGTGTGTAATCAAGATATAAGTATAATTTTTGTGGTAGTTTCTCAATGTTGGTGAGTAATTTAATTCTTTTTCCACTACTTTCACCTGCTTCTTTCTTTATTATTGGTTTATGTATCTTGTTTTGTTTTGTTTTTTTTTCCCCTACACACTTGATTTATGCTTGATGAACACTTATATATGGATGTGCAGTGTTCAGAAAGCACCTTAAATTCACATGGCAAAAGTGACACATTCCTTCCTAAGTGAATTTTATCTCATTGCACTCTGGTATAAATTTGCAAAAATGCTGCAAATAGATTCAGTGTTTTCTCCTTTGGCATTTTTATACTTGGGACTATGGTAAAGACTTAATCAAACCTCCAGATTCCAAGAGTGAGGATCCCTTCCTCAGACTTCACTGCTTCGTGTCAGAGTAGTTTCAGGCAACCTATTTTTTCTCTTCTTAGTTTACTTGTTAATCAAAGAGACAAGAGTCACTTAGAGAAGAAATATCCCTTTTGTTTGGCAAAGTCCTGCCTTTTGAGAAGAAAGCTTTCCCCATACTCCTTGTATTTAGTCTCTCAACTCCAGTGTTTGTTCCTCGCTCATGAGATATTACATTTTTTTAGAGAGAAAGAGGACAAATAAAATTCAAATAGTCATAACTTTACTAAGATATCAGCTATGTTTTTATACTCCCAGCCTCCAAAAGATGAAAGAAATCATAAGTCTTTGCCTAGAAAAAAAATTTCTTTGGGAAAGATACACATCAGGAGAATTTCCAATCACCATCTACTGAGAACTCAAAAATTGATTTCAAATTATTCTTCCACATCATCAGATGACTCTTAAGTGAAATTCTACAATAAAGTTGAATTTTACAGCCAAAGAAAGAGCAAGGCTTAGAGTGTAATCTGCCTCTTGTTCCCACTGGTAGCTCTCTTTGAAATTTAGCTCTGTGCTGAGCAGACATAGAAAAGCAGTGATATACTGCCTCTCTCACACTGGAATGGATTCAGAGTTTTCATTGTAAAAATCGGTACTCTATCTTTTCCTCTGCAGATACAGAGACCCAGCTATGTTAGACTCAATCTCTTCTTCTAGTATTTTAACAGGAAAAAACAAAAGAGGCTACCTTATTAAAATAAACAGAAATGATCAGCGATAGTCTAGAGATTTTTGTTTTTTTGTTTTCTGACTTCAGCAGTATCATTGGGATAAACAATGCTGTAGAAAATATTTGTAAATTTGGTATAAGCTACACAAGTTCACCAGACTAAAATAATAAAAGTACATGCCAATACAGCTGAAAGTTGACCCCCATATTAATTTGGAGATAAGAGCTGCAAAATAAGTCTAATGTTTTTCTTTTATTTTTGAGATTGTAACATAATTACAGAATTTCTTCCTTCTCCTCCTCTTTCCAACCCTCCTATATATTCTCTTTCTATTTCAAATTCATGAGTTTTTCCACTAATTGTTATTAAATGAAAATATATAAAGATGTCTATTTGGGCTCTGCTTGCCTTAATGTCTGGCCTGGGTCAGCCAGCAAATGCAGCAGAAGGCCTTGAGAGAAGGAAGTGGGAGGCGGAGATAGCTGAGATGATGATGGTGATGAGCAAGGGTAGAAACAGATATCTCAGGAAGCTGGCTTCATTGAGTAGTAGCTTGTTTAATGGGGGACAGGGGAAATGGGCTATTTAAACCTTCTGAGATGACATAGAAGTTTACAGGAAGATTATATAACAATGCCCTGCTCTAATGCCCTGGGAATGCTTTATTTGCAAGAAAAGGAATTCCAAGTATTGGCTGAAAAGTACATTATAAGGAGTGGGGAAGGTATATTCTTTTGTTTTAGGATGAAATGTTCTATAGATGTATGTTAAATCCATTTGTTTCATAACTTCTGTTAGTTTCACTGTGTCTCTGTTCAGTTTCTGCTTCCAAGGTTTGTCCACTGATGAGAATGGGGTGTTGACATCTCCAACTATTATTGTGTGTGTGGTGCAATATATGCTATGAGCTTTAGTAAAGTTTCTTTTATGAAAGTGGGTACTCTTGTGTTTAGAGCATAGATGTTCAGGATTGTAATTCATCTTGATAGATGTTTCTTTTGATGAGTAAAAAGTGTCCTTTCTTATTTTTTTTTGATAACTTCTGGTTGAAAATATATTTTATTCAATATTAGAATGGCTACACCAGCTTGTTTCTTGGGACCATTTGCTTGCAATTTATTTCGCCAGCCTTTTACTCTGAGACAGTGCCTGTCGTTGTCACTAAGATGAGCTTACTGTATGCAGCAAAATGTTGGGTCTTGTTTACATATTTAGTCTGATATTCAGTCTATGTCTTTTTATTGAAGAATTGACTCCATTGATGTTGAGATATACTGAGGAATAGTGATTGTTGTTTCCTGTTATTTTTTTTGTTAGAGGTAGAATTATGTTTGTGTGCTTTTATTTCCTTTCTTTCTTTCTGTTATCTTTCCCTTTGTTTGGAAGCAATACAATTACTTTCTTGCTTTTTCTAGGGTGTAGGTGCAAAAGAACACACATGGTTTGCACTCACTGATAAGCAGGTACTAGCCCCCAAATCTTGGAATACCCAAGAAATAATTCAAAGACCTTATGAAGCTCAATGAGAAGGAAGACCAAAATGTGGATGCCTCTGTCCTACTTAGAATGGAGAATAAAACTCTTATGGAGTGCAATACAGGAACAAATAGAGAAGCAGGATTGAAGAAACAATCATTCAGATACTGCCTCACTGGTGGATCCACCCCATAAGCAGCCACCAAACCCAAGCACTATTGTGATGCCAAGTACTGCTTACTGGCAGGGGCCTAATAAGGATGCCTTCTCAGAGGCTCTGCCAGTGCTGTATTGATACAGATGAGTATACTTGCAGCTAATTATTGGTGTGAACACACGGACCCCCAATAAAGGAGCTAGAGAAAGGACTGAAAAGGCTGAAACAGTTTGCAACCCTATGGGAAAAACAATATTATCAACCAAACAACACCCCAGAGATCCCAGGGACTAAATCACCAACCAATGTGTACACATGGAGAGACACATGGCTACAGCTGCATATGTAGAAGAGGATAGCACTGTCTGACATCAATGGGAGAGAGGCCTTTGATCTAGTGAAGGCAGCTTTTCCCAGTGTAGCGGAACACCATAGAGCTGAGGTAGGAGTGGGTGGTTGGGAGGGGAGCACCTTCAAGGAAGCAAGTAAAAGAGTGGGGGATTGTAGGGGGAGAAAAGGGATAACGTTTCAAATGTAAATACAGAGAATATCTAATAAAAATAAAAAAATAAGAAATAGAGAGGTTTAACTGGGCTGAAACTCTGTGACTTCCTCTGGTGTGGTTAAAGGGCAGGAAAGGCAGGACTACATGCACAAAAACATGCAGGCCCAAAGAAGTGAAAGAGTGGTCCTCACTCCTACCTCTCTGAGGATGAGATTTCCGGGGTTAGACACCTCTCATGCTATAAACAGGCTCTTCTCTGTTAGATATCACTAGACCCCAAACATATAAATATGTATGTCTAAATAAAACCTGTTCAATTGTATAATGTTATCTGTTCATATATTTTCCAGTCTGACCATTTGGTTGTGTTTGTTGTTTTCTTCCCTGGAGAAGATCTAGCTGCCTGTTGTCCTTTGTGTAAGGTTGGAGAAGCCTTGTGGGCTTTTCTCCATTTACCTTGACATGTATTGGTGTCATATTTCTTCAGTTTATGTTTGGACAGTCATTTGTGCAATATGTTATACGAATTGCTTCTGTTATAACCAGGATGCATAATCTCATAGACAACGTCCACATCCTCTAGCTCTTGAAATATTTCACTTTTTCTCAATGTTGCCTAAGCTCTGGCTGTAGGAGTACTTGGTAGTTAATCACTGGGGCATGTTTCCACAACTCTGGACTTGAATTTGTTAAGAGTTTCTACATGATCTCTATTTGTTGAAAAGATGTTTTCTTGATGAGAAGTGAAAAATACAATTGATTATCTGTGGGTATAAGGATAAATATTTAGGATGTGATTTGGGATTATCCTGATTTAGTCAAGTGGGATGGTAGATTCTTCTCCAAGACTCATGATTTCACTACCACTGAGTTGCTTAGGATTCCAATACTAAGTATGCTTTTTTCCTACTTTGAATTAGAGAATGTATGGACACTGCCAAAGTATGCTGTTATTATTACATCCAGAGAGTTACAGTGCCATGCTGGTTGTTTACATAGATATAGTAGCTGAGTAGGATGGCTGCTTAAATTCCTCCTTTGAAGCTTTCGGAATGACTCTGGAAGAGTCATTTGTGTTAGCTCTAGCTAATGAGCTTCTGGGTTTCATTTTTGAAGTTTATAGTGTCTTTGGGAATAATAACTTGGATTACACCTCTGGGTCCTCACTCCTACCTTTCTATTTCCCTTACTGTTTGTAAAACTTTGGCATGTGACATTGTATGGTTTTGTGTGTGTGTATGTGTGTGAGTGTGTGTGTGCATGCACATACATGTGTGTATAGATAGATATAGATATAGATATCAAGAGAGAGAGAAAGAGAAAGAGAGTAAAATTATAAGACTTATTTTCCATTTAGCAAATTTTGGATTTACCTGTCTAATTTTATATTTGACCTAAAATTTATTGGCAAGGTGGATGGGGCACACTCTTTGTGTTAGCTCCCTGACAGACATAATTTATATAATATAGTCATTTGTCTGTATCCTTGTTCAGTCATGATCTGTTTATTGATGAGAGTGGGGTGTTGAGGTCTCCCACTATTTTTGTGTGGGGTACAATGTATTTTTTGAGCTTTAGTGGGGTTTCTTTTATGTATATGTTTGCTCTTGTGTTTGGAGTATATATGTTAATGGCTGAGCGTTCCTCCTGACAAATTTTCCCTGTAATGAGTAAAAAGTATCCTTCCTTATCTTTTTTTGATAACTTTTGGTGAAAATCTACTTTATTCGACATTAGAATGGCCACTCCAGCTTGCTTCTTGGGGATGTTTGATTGGAAGGTTTTTTCCCACCCTTTTACTGTGAGGTAGTGTCTGTCTTTGTCTCTGAGATGAGTTTCCTGTATGCAACAAAACGCTGGATTCTGTTTATATATCCAGTCTGATAGCCTATATCTTCTTATTTGGGAATTGAGTCCATTATGTTAACAGATATTTAGGAATAGTGGTTGCTGTTTCCTTCTATTTAGAGGTAGAATTGTGCCTGTGTGTCTTTCTTCTTTTGGTTTTTTTGCTCAGGTATTTTCTCGTTTTTACTAGGATGTAGTTTCCCTCATTGTATTCGATTTTCCACCTATAATTCATTGTAGCGCTGGGTTTGTGTTCAGATATTGTGTAAATTTAGTTTTGTCCTGGAATGTCTTGGTCTCTCCATCTATGGTGATTGAGAGTTTTCCTGGGTATAGCAGCTTGGGCTGACACCTGTGTTCTCTTAAGGAGTGCATGATGTCAGTCCAGGGTCTTCTAGCTTTCATAGTCTCTGTTGAGAAGTCGGGTGTGATTCTGATTGGTCTGCCTTTAAATGTTACATGACCTTTTTCCCTTACTGCTTTTAGTATTCTTTCTTTGCTTTGGGCACTTGGCATTTTGACTATTATGTGTTGCGAGGTATTTCTTTTCTGGTCCAACCTATTTGGAATTCTGAAGGCTTCTTTTATGCCTGTGGTCATCTCATTTTTAAGGGTAGGGAAGTTTTCTTCTAGGACTTTGTTGAAAATTTTTACTGTCCCTCTTAGTTGATATTCTTTGTCCTCTTCTATTATCCTTAGGTTTGGTCTTCTCATTGTTTTCTGGATCTCCTTGACATTTTGGGTTAGGACATTTTGGCTTTTGCACCTTCTCTGACTGTTTTGTTTATGTTTTCAATGTTGTCTTTGATCCCTGAGGTTCTCTCTTCCATCTCTTGTAGTCTATTGGAGATGCTTGCATCTGTGACCCCCCCCCTTTTTTTTTTATTTTAGGTTTTCTACCTCCAGGATTGTCTCTTTTAGTGTTTTTTTTTTTTTTTTTTTTTTTTTTTTTTTTTTTTTTTTTTTTTTTTTTTTTTAGATTTTATGTTGATTAAGCCAACTGAAGAATAAATTAACTGCTAAATAGATTTTTAGCTATTAACATTTTTGGAATAACACATACCATAGACTTTGCAAGGTATATTATGTGATTTAGGGATTAGAATGGTCACACATAGCCCTATAAGACACTTATTGCCCTTATTTACTTGTAATTTATAGGATTTTCCTGCTTTTTAAATTAAAGTATGTAAAAACAGCACATCTCTATCTGCTTGTTGACTTGCTAAACTCATATGTGGTCTTTTAAACATCTAATATTGAACTTGAAATACAGAAAAACAAGATCTAGCTTCTAAAGCTGCTTCATTTTATATAATATTATGTTTCTCCCTCTTTATACAAGTTCTATAGTATTAGCCTATTTAGCTTACAATGAATAATTCATAGCATGTAGTGATTAATCAGGAACTCTGATCTTGGGGACTGTTCTGAGATAAAAAGACAAAGTTTCCATGTTTTCCATGATTCACACTTTTAAAATAATAGAATTATTTTGTAAAAATTATTCCAAGATACAATTTATTCTTTAAGTTCAAAACTAATCAATTAAAGAAAAACCTTTATCTAAACCTACACCTTTGAATTATATGTGAACTTATGCACAGAATTTATTATGGTGTTGTACAAAAAGCCAATCTTGCCTTAGTACATTTCTATCTAATTTTCAATCATGCTAAAAAATATATCAGTAGAACTGTTGACTTGTATTAAATAGATGCTGTGCTTTTTGGAGAAATAACACTATTTCTTGCAAATGTTGTAACCTTGGTGAAGTGCAGCTGTAAACAACAGTGGGAAAGAGATGCTTTAGTGTACTGTGAAAATACTCCATAACCCCAAATGTGAAAGACAGAAAAATTTCTCCTTTAGAGCCAATCATGTCACATCCTTGCAGAGCTTCTTCCTCACAGGAGTACCTGATGAGATCAGCAACCCCTTTAAAACACTCCTTGAAATGTAATTCTCATTATAAAAAATGAAGTGAGTAGAGAATTCACCTCACTATCCCTTTAGTGGGTGAGCTTTTAATAGGTGGCTAAGGTGCATGTGGCATTAGTCTGGTACACTACGATGAGGAAACTGGGGCTTTAAAATAGAAAAGCTTGAAATGTAGACACTACCTCACCAAGTGAGGTTTCCACCATTGATCAAGTCT
This sequence comes from Micromys minutus, assembly GCF_963924665.1. NCBI lineage: Eukaryota > Metazoa > Chordata > Mammalia > Rodentia > Muridae > Micromys > Micromys minutus. Next base: position 16,355,854 of record NC_137984.1, read on the forward strand.
ACTGTCACCACCAGGCAGAAGGACATAATTAGATGGGTCTTCAACGAAATGTTTCCATTCTTTCTTCCTTGTCCCTTTCATTTTCATATGAAGAATACTCCTTATTGTGTTGTCCCAGTAAAGTGATGGGGCCCTTTTTATGGGAGTGTGTAGTTAGTGGCCATCTTTAGAACTTTTAATTTATGCCTCAAATGTTCCATTTATACTGAGGATCAGCAGATTTCAGTGACTATATCCTTCCCTCCTCTGACCAGGAAGAAATTAAAAGAAAGAGGGCATGGTAAATAAGTATAGATGCCCAATAGTGAGCCAAAAAACAATGCAAAATACTGCTTTGAGCAAAGATTAGCAGACTCGGGAAACATTCTTGAAAGGGATCTGGGCCATGGTTTTACTGAACTGATTGTACATACTGCATCTTCCCTTGACTTCTCTTTATCTATTTTATTTCTGCTACGTGACCTTGAATTAGAATTACTTATGCTTTATTTTTTTAAGTTCTTTAAAAAATTTTATCTATATAAATACCCTGTAGTTGTCTTAAAACACAGCAGAAAATGGCTTCAGATACCCATTACAGGAGGTTATGAACCACCATGCTGTTATTGGGATTTGAACTCAGGACCTCTGGAAAAACAGTCAGTGCTCTTAACAACTTAGCCATCTCTCCAGCCCTGCTTTTAGTCTCAAAATACTGTTTTAAAGCACTACCATTTATCATATATTACACTTTGTATATTTGTTTGAATTTTTCAGGAGCAGTAACAAAACAACCTCATAATCAATTAGGCAATGCACAGTCAAAGTCAGCTTAGGTTACCTTTTTCAAATGTCTCTGATGATAATAAATTAACCTAGTTCTCCAGAAACTAGATAAGAAGCTCATTTTCAACCAGTTTTCTTCCTCTTGGAAGAGCCTGCAAGAACAACCAGTCAAATGCAAATAAAGATTCCATTTTCATCTACCAAGCTGACTTAGCACAGGAACACAAATGCCACTATTCTCACACATGGAAGATTAAAATGTGGGCCTGAAAGAAGGAAATCGAATGTTAGTCATTAGAGACCGAGAGGGCATGTTGGGGGAAAAAGAAAGACAGTTGGAGTATATGAGATACCAAAACAAAGATAGGTTAGAGCACTGATGACACAACACTGTGTGGAAACTGTAATTTACAATGGGCTAATAAAATTTTGGAAAGAGCCGTAAGCAAAGCTCCCACTATAAAACATGTTAAGAAGGCTAGTTAGTCTGATCAAAACAAACTATATTTTTATACATATGTGAAAATACCCCATGCTCGTCCATATTTATGTAGAGTCATGATATGTTTCTTCAAAAGAATACAGCAGTCAGCCTGTGAGACCATGATGTGAAACACCCTTACCAACAGCCACTCTGGGCTGAGTTCGTTGTATTTGTGAATTTTTGTTCCTGATGCAATTGTTTTTGTGTCTTTCAAAATTGATATTTAATGTTGCATACATCTGAATAGCATGATATATTGTATACACACAAAATCATGCATGTGCACATGCACACACACACGGGGGTGTAGAGAGAGTAAGAGAGGGAGAGAATATGAAATAGCTGTCAAGATAATTAGCACGTGCATCATGGCACATAGTTGGCCTTTTTCTTTTTTATAACGAGCACTTAAAAACCCATTTTCTTACGGCTTTACAAGAATATGTAGTATTATTATGAACTCCACTTTCCATAATGTAGTTTAACTTTTAAAATATTTGATCTGATTTTATTTTTGACAGTGGTAATTAATTATAATAGCCTAAGTGAAAAATGAAGTATTACAATTATCAAAGAATTTTTTTACTAACTTAAAATGAATAGATAAAACATGGAATTATTGGTTCAGTACCTGTAGATTTGGAGAATGATTTACTAAGACTGCACTCACTGTGGAGGATGAGCTTCCATTTGTACAGATAAGCTTTCAAAATAGATGCTAAGGAAGGGAAGACAATATGCTTTCTCAGAGGAATGAAGATCTATTAAGTACTGAGCCATTTGCATTCTTTGAGCAAAATGTTTTAGAAAACACAAATATAAAGAGAAAAATATATCTATGTATGTTTATAAATAGAAATGAATATCATTATATAACATATCCAATAGCAGTATTTGTAGGAAGATTATTGAGTTATGGATGACGGTTTTTTATTGTGAGCAGGGACAGATTGAAGGGAAACATCATAGGAAGAAACAAAAATGAATGTTATCTACATAAAGAAATCTGTTGTGAATGAATGTAGACAAACATAAGTCATTTGGGGAATATGGAAGTTGATCAGTTGATAGAATATCATCCCATATGCATGAGGACTACAGTTTGAACCCCAATACACCTAAAGTTAAATTGGAGGTGAAACATCTTGGGAGACATGAGTCAGATATCCAGCCATGTACAACAGCAGGCCAGGGACCTTGCCTCAAATGAAGGTGGAAGAGGCAGACTTGCTATAACTGATTGTCAGTATCTATAAATAATCAGAACCAAGAGAAAGAAAACTCTTCATTTAATTTAAGGATGGATATATGAAGTTAAACTAATAAGGCATTGCTGGCTTCAGAATAAAGGAGATCTTTAAGAACATGCATAATCCTACCTGGGAGAGGAGGCACAGTTGAGGAAAGTATAGAAAACCTCACAAGTAGAGGATAAACCAGGCTAGGGGAGTGAGGTGAGGAGGACAAATAGGTCCCTGCTCCTGAGGCAGCACAAAGTTCTTCCTGATGTGGCTGAAGCCTGAGGAAATGCTGTTAAAAATGTGCTGATATCCGTGAGTGCATACCATGTGTGTTCTTTTGTGTCTAGGTTACCTCACTCAGGATGATATTTTCTTGTTCCATCCATTTACCTAAAAATTTCATAAAATCATTTTTAAATAGCTGAGTGGTACTCCATTGTGTAAATGTACCACATTTTCTGTATCCATTCATTTGTTCAAGAACATCTGGGTTCTTTCTAGTTTCTCCCTATTATAAATAAGGTTGCTATGGGCACTGTGGAGCTTAAGTCCTTGTTATATTTTAAAGCATCTTTTGGTTATATGCCCAAGAGTGGTGTATCTGGGTCCTGAGGTAGTACTATGTCCAATTTTCTGAGGAAAACTGCCAGACTGATTTCCAGAGTGGCTGTACCAGTTTGTAATCCCACCAGCAATAGAGGTGTGTTCCTCTTTCTCCACATCCTCACCAGAATCTGCTGTCACCTGAGTTTTTGATCTTAGCCATTCCGACAAGCTCAGAATACCTAAGATACAACCCACAGACCACATGACGCTCAAGAAGTTGGAAGAATAAAGAGTGGATGTTTCAGTCCTTCTTAGTGGTGGGGACAAAATATTCACAGGAGGAAATATAGAGACAAAGTTTGGAACAAAGTCTGATGAAAAGGCCATCCAGAGAGTGCTCAATCCAGGGATCCTTCCCATATACAGCCACCAAACCCAGACAATATTTTGGAGGCCAAGAAGTGCACGCTGGCAGGTGCCTGATATTACTGTCTCCTGAGAGGCTCTACCAGAGCCTGAAAAATCAAGTCAAGTGCTCTCAACCAACCATTAGACCTGGAATGGGGTCCCAAATGAAGGAGTTAGAAAAAGAGAACTAAAGGAGCTGAAGGTGTTTTCATCCCCACAGGAAGAACAACAATATCAACCAGCCCGACCCAACAAATCTCACATAGACTAATTCACCAACCAAAGAGTACACAAGGAGGGACCCATAGCTTCATCAACATATGTAGCAAAGAATGGCCTTACTAGGCATCAAGGAGAAAAGAGGCCCTTGACCCTGTGAAGGCACAATACCCCAGTGCAGAGGAATGCTAAGGCAGGGATATAGGAAGGAATGTGTAGGTGAGGGAATACTCTCATAAAGGGAGACAGAAAGGGATGGGAGAGAAGGATTCCAGAGGGGAATCGAGGCAATGGGGTAACATTTGAAATGTAAGTAAAGAATATATCTAATTAAAAATAATGATTGCATTTTAAAAAGTAAAAGTAAAAAGAAAAATGCACTGTGGCTGATTGAAAGATCCAACTAGCAATTTGACCATAACAGTGGAGAGGGACTTACAGGTCTTTTTGGTTGGGATGTTTTTTGGTTTTTGGTTTTTGGTTAAGCTTTATTAAAAATAGTGTCTTAGTACAAGAGCTTTAAGGAAAGCTAGCAGCATCGAGGGATTGGGAAAACCTCTAAGTCTTCAATTAACACTTGAAAAACTACTGATATACAAGCCTATCTCAGTCATATATATAATTTATTTACATTTCTAATTTTATCCCATTTTCATTTTCCCCTCTGGAAACCTACTATCACATCCACTCCCCCTGCCTCTATGAGGGTGATTCCCCATCCACCTACCTACCCCTGCCTCCCTGCTCTGGCATTGATGCCCAACAAGGCCAGGTGTAGTTGGAGTCATCAGTACCTCCGTGTATACTCTTTGGTTAGTCCCTGGGAGCTCTGGAGGTGGAGGGGTCTCGTTGGTTGGTGTTGTTCTTCCTATGGGGTTGCAAACCTCTTCAGCTCCTTTAGTCCTTTCTCTAATTCCTCTATTGGTGTCTCTGTGCTCAGTCTAATGGTTGGCTGTGAGCATCCATACCTGTATTTGTCAGGCTCTAGTAGAACCTCTCAGGAGACAGCTATATCAGGCTCCTGTCAGCAAGCACTCCTTGGCATCTGCAATAGTGTCTGGGTTTGGTTGCTGTATACAGGGTGGATGCCCAGGTGGGGCAGTCTCTAGATGACCTTTATTCAGACTCTGCTCTATTATTTGTCTTCATATTTCCTACTGTGTTTATTTTGTTCCTTAATCTAAGAAGGACTGAAGCATCCACACTTTGGTCTTCCAACTTTTTGAGCTTCATGTGGACTATGAATTGTATCTTGTCTATTCTAAACTTTTGGGCTAATATCCACTTATCAGTGAGTGCTTATCATGTGCGTTCTTTTCTGACTAGGTTTCCTCACTCAGAATATTTTCAAATTCCATTCATTTGCTTAAGAATTTAATGAAGTCATTGTTTTTAATAGCTGAGTAGTACTCTACTGTGTAAATGTACCACATTTTCTGTATCCATTCCTCTGTTGAAGGACATTCCAGCATCTGTCTATTATAAATGAGGCTGCTATGAACATAATGGATGTCAGCATGTAGAGGGATGCAAATTAATCTAATCTTAACCCAAGGACCTCCACATAAAATCAGGTACACTCAAACAAACAGAAAAGAAAGTGGGGAAGAGACTCGAACACATGGGCATAGGCAAAAATTTTCTGAACAGAAAACCAACGGCGTATGCTCTAAGATAAGCAATTGATAGAAATCAGTTTTATCCTTCCACTGAGTGGATTCTGGCAACTCAGGTCCTCAGGCTTAAAAACAAGTATCTTTATCTTCTGAGTCATTTTACTGTAGGAAGTGGCCCAACCGCACTGGCCAAGATGGTGCCTACATCCGGCTTGCTTTGTGGTAAACAAGTACACTGCACATGTGTGTACACTTTCCTAGTGCCAGGCAGTGCTATGCTAATCAGGTGAGTTGCACTGCACCAATCCCTGGGGGACAGATCATCCCTCCCCAGGTAGAAGGAAATATAAGGCAAGCGTGTTCTGTGCTTGGGGGTCACTGTACTCAGCATTGAGGTATTCCTGAATAAAGGCTGTTGAGAAGAATCCGGGGTGTCGTGTCTTCCTTGCTGGCTGAGGTGGACCCCAACATTTCACTGGGCCCAGTATTTACATTTTAAACTACTTTGCCTGTACAAATCAAATAACACTGATTAACGTTAAAGGTTAATTGCTCTTTATTATATAATTTAAAAATACACAACGAAGAAGAATGTGTTCTATACCCAATAATGTTCAAATAAGTAATTTTAAAAGGTAAAATTTCTAATGAGGGGTAAGGGTAACAAAAACACAAAAGCAGTATTTTTGTTTTTCAATCCGTAGTAGAAGGACATGTAAACAATAAAATGAAATTATAATTAAAACTAATTTTATATAGTATTTGTAAAACTTTATAATCTCAATTGTATTTAAAAATTAAAATTAAGCATTCACTGGTCTATACATAATTCTATAATATCTGATTTTTTATAAACTTATCAGTTACACATTTGCATAGACCATAGACTTTCACCAAAGAATAGTGACAACACTTTGTCAAATAACAGAATAACAAAAGCTTCCTTCATGCTGGGAGTGTCCTTGCTCTCATTCCAGGAGACAGAAGTCCCTGAATGTCCCTCTCCCTCTCCCTTTCTCTCTCCCTCTTCCTCTCCCTCTCCCTCTCCCTCTCCCTCTCCCTCTCTTTCTGATTGGGCAAATATGAACCTGTATAAGAAAAAAAATTTTCTGGGTCTGAAAAGAGTATAAACTCTTACTAACCCAAAGGTAAGAAAGATGGATCACAACCTACTGGAGTAGGTAATCATTATATACATATGTGAAAATTAAAATAAAGCAGGCAGAAGTGGTTCGAGAGAAATGCTGGAATAAAATAGGTTTGCTAGAAAGGTAAATAGGGAGCAACACGTTTTTTGATAATTAAAAATAGTCAAGCACTTAATTTAATAACTTCAACCTTTTAACCAAAGGCATGCTGAGACCTGTATATCAACCTGTATTCAGAAATTTATTTAGATTGCGAGCAAACATAGTTGAAAATAAGATAACCCAAGGCTGTCAAGATGACTCAGAATATAACCCTGTGGACCTCCCCTCAGTCTGCAGAAAGCATAGGAGAAGGAGAGAAAGTTATTTCCTGATGTAACTATGGACTCTGCAGTACATATGTATTCTCTCACATATGCATGCAGATGACATGCATATCAAATACGTGCACATGCATAAACAATGATTACAGGAGTATGTTATAATATTTTCATTGAAAGGTAAAAATAATTTATAGTACTATAAAAGGCTTATTTATAATTGTGTCAAAATTTGTCAATAAAACAGTATAAACGATTTATTGAGGCATAGTGAATAGAAAAACTTATTCACTGAACAAAGGGTAGTCAACCAAAAATATACATTTATTTCTTTTGTGACACTAATTTGCAGTGCTTGCTTACTATTATAGAAAAATCAAGTGTATTTCTCCACTCTGTAAGATTGAGGTTGGCTTTATTATTTTCTTTAGCATTCTACTCACTGAACATATCATATTTAGGATAATATATGTTTATATATATACACAAGTCTAAAGCAGTTATTAAAAAAAGTCAACCATGAATGTGAGCGAGAGTGAGAAAAGGAGAGTTTGGATGGAAGAAAAGGAAGGGAGAACTGTAATCATATTATAATCTCAAAACTAAAACTGAAAGGAATAGGGATGCTGCAAGAAAACCAACATAGTCAACTCAACTAGATCCTTGGAGGCTCCAAGAGACTGAAACATGTATTTCCCTTTTGTACTAAAATTATTATTATTATTATTAATAATAATAATAATAATGATGATGATGATGATGATGATAATAATAATAATAATAATGATGATGATGATGATGGTAAACATTTTGGAACTTGAATAGCTGCTAGAATAAAAATGCTTGATACCAAAACTGAAGAACTGAGTTTGACCTCAAGGACTCATGGAGTTGAAGAACAGAGTCATCTCAACTACTGCAGTATTATCTGACCTCCAGAAATTCTGCCCACATACACAATAAATATCGCAACCCCCAATACACACACATACACACACACACACACACACACACACACACACACACACACACACATTTTAAAAAGCTCAAAAAAACAAATAAATAAATTTTATAATGATTTTTCTTCAAAATATTTATTTTAAAAAATGAGGATTGGCATAGTGAATGATAATCTCTTCATATTATCTAATACTCTTTTGTATAAAAATCACTTATTCCAAAATGATTTAATATATTCTGTAATGAAGAAATTTCAAATTATCAAAATTTAATTGAAAGCAAGATAAATTCTATTCTATGCTTAAAGAAAGCCTCATTTTTTAAAAAGATGCACTGTTGTATTTAAATACTTATGTAATTTATAAAGTTCTAAGGATAATTCCTGGGCTTTAACACATAATATCCAATTCCCCTGTCACTGAGTTGCTCCCACTTAATCAAACACTAATGCATAAAATAAAAATAAAATCCCAAAATGAAATATTAAGAAACATTTGGATGCATCTATAAAGGAAAATGATACTACAAATCATTTAATTGATTTGAAAATATTACAAAATACTAATTGGGAGAAAAAGAGATGCCTGAATGTCAATCCTTGCTTTGAGGCATTGGCACTAAACCTTCCTAATGCTGAGATCCTTTGAGACTGTTCATCATGTTGTATTGACCGAAGCCATAAAGGTAATTTTGCTGCTAGTTTATAACTGTAGTTTGCCCCTATTTTGAATTATACTAAAAATATCTATCTTTTCTGAAGACCTTAAGTGATTCCTGTAAAACTGTCTTTCTATGGCAAAAGTGCCACATTCCACAACTTGAGAATCTTGGCTTTAACTACTTGAATTTCAGACATAATAAAATATAAAAATATTCCTCAAACTATACCAATGCCTTGCCATTGGCAAGTTGCTTGCATTCCCATCAGGATTCGTTGATAAGATCCTATACTTAAGACATTATACATTTTGGATGCAAGACATACAGAAATCAAGCTGGGGCTGAAATGGAAGTTTTCTTTCTGCTGGCCAGCTTTCACAGCTCCAGATATCTCTATGCAAGCATCAATTCTTAGCCAGCTTTGAACTCTAACCAGCCAAGCAAATAGCGCCACAACTATAAGTGAGCAACCATCTGCTCTTTAGTTGTTATTCAGACTTGCTCAACAGGAGAGAGCACAAGCCTGTATGGAATATATGGAAATCCATGACCGAGGATTTCTTAGTTCCTAGGGAGGCATTGACTCCTGTTGCTTATCTCACCTGCCATTGAATCAGAACACCTTCTAAACAACTATGTTTGTAACCTAGATAGAGGCTATCACTGCCCTAATCATAGAAGCCCAGCTTTGCAGTAAGAGGTGAATTCAGAGACCTATCCTATACTGTTGTTGAGAATAACTGAATGTTGTTGAGACTTTGTTAAACTAGACTTTCAACCACACACTTAAGGCTCAGGGTTCATCTCAGACAAAGAAGTAGAAAGAAAAAAAGGAATAATATCATAATTTAAGCATAAGACGACCACAGCCATAGTGAATTTATTAGTTTTGTTCCTGTACAAGGCTGTTCCAAACCATATTCATCTATGGAAAGAGAGGACACCGTGGAGTCGTACCACTAAGTACTAAACTATCGGCAACAAACAAATCCTGGAAAAGAAAGAGACTTAGAAACCAGTTACACCGCCATTGTTGAATGCAGTAGGTTTGATGCCTACTTCCAAACAATGGTGACATGCATGATCTGAGTTGAACTCAATGGGACAGAATATGAAATGAAAAGTATTGACTTGCAGGGCAAAAAGTGGTGGCATTTTAGTGGGCTTCAATATGAAAAAGAAAGATGGAAGTGCACTTGGACAGTGATAATAAGTTATAAATATGTATGAGGTTGTCAAAGAATGCAGTATATCAAGAAAAAAACAAGAAAAAAGGAACATAACAAGGTTAAAATAAGCATATATGTACAAATATGTTTATTTATCCACACAAGATGGAAAGGCTTATGTGATGCTTCTAGTCAGAAGCAATGATAAAATTTGAAGTAGGGATGAACCAGTTACATATATTTGATCATTAAACATACATAGAAATTTGATCAATGTGCATAGATGTACAAATTCATATATACATACATATTATAACATACATATGCACATACATCTATACAAGTCTAAATATGTAAATATATGTATATATGTATATATCATCTATAGCTGCCATTTAATTCATAATCATATTTAATCATTACATGATTATACTACAGTATAAGTTGAAGTAATTGGATTTTAGACATACAATTTAGCTTTAACCATTATAAAGAAAAATACATGTGGTTAAAAATAACATATATGGTTACAGAGAAACAAGTTCAAGAGTTAAGTATCTGTATTCACCAGATTTACTACTAGGAATTTAAAGAGCTCAATTAGATTAAATTTTTATTAATAATAGAATTAAAATATTTGATTAATTAATGGTAAAAATTATACTGACATATGAAGAAATATTGTTCAGCTAGTGATCGATTTATAAATCAGTATCAAAGACTACTTTGTCATATACCTTTCAATTCTTTTTAAGTGTATAAATAGTATACGAATATTGCTAAAATGAACATATATATGTAATATATTATTATTCTATATGGCAGAACCAGAAAGAATTTTTACTCATGTATTTTTAAACATCATATTTTAGACAGGGTGACTAAAATTAATGTTTGTGTATTACAATTTTTAATAGGCATGCCCTAATTACTATTAGTAAATAGCATATGGAGGAAATGTTGACTTAGCAAAGACTCATTAAATAAGCCTTAATTATTTTGTACTCGTGAGAGTGGAAATAAAACAGTTCTTGGGGTATTAAAGCAACTGGAGGGATATGCTACTCTCAAATTAAACATCACAAAATAAAACCGCAACAGAAGTTTGGGAGGAGATATAATTAATAAAGATTTGACTGTAGATGTGGATTGCAAAGAGGAAAATATTAACAATACTCCAAGGGAGACATCTGAAAATATATATACAGAGAGGGACCTATTAAGTTGTCTCAGCTTTTCAGAGCAGTATGGTAGAATGTAGTTACCCTTCGGATTTAGATCACTATGTAGTACCACCTCGCTATTGCTAGCTATTTTCTTATTCTAACAGAGGTTCTCTGTATCTCTGCATATGTATATACCTTATATACAAATACACATTTTAATGAGATGTATTAAATGTAATCTGGAGATATCCCCTCAATGTACTGCTTCTCACCTCATTTGAGATGTTCATTCACATATGTAATGTCTAGGGAGTCAGAAGATTCTAGAATAATACCAAAGGGATTTAAACAGCATTGGAAAAAATTCTAGTCATTGGTTTTTCTCAAATTTAATGTTAAAGTTCCAAACCTGTGGCACTCTTCTCACAGAGATTTTCTCTTGAGTGTCCAGACAGGCAAAAGGAAGTAAGTTTGCAATGGTAGGGGAGAGGACTGCACACACTAAGACCCAAGATAAATAAGACAGAGCAAGGCAAATCATACACATATGATAAATATAAGAAAATAATGAGTACAAGTTCTTATTGTTCATAAAGGAATAAAGGATGACAGTCATGCGATCCACTTTACATGCAATTCAAACCCTGATGGCAAAAGTCTTCAATAATCTAATTATGATGCCTTAAATACTTAACAAAATCCTTTGAAGGCATCTCTTTCACTACCTGGTTTATGATTTCCTTAATATAATTATCATATAGAAAGTGATAAGTAAAAACAAGAATGTTAATAAAAATTACTAAAATTAACATTAAAATTAAAATATAGAAAAGAGAAAATGAGCATTGCATGTGGGTCTAATATATATATATCAGTGTTTAAAATATACAAATAACATATTAAAAACAATGATGTTTGCATACTTACAGAAAATGGTGGGAAACACATAAAACATGTGTTCATTTGGAAAAGTACAATACTCTTTGTATCTCTTCCACCCAGGCATTGAGATTGGCCTTATTCCTGTTAATTTTTCCTCCACCAGTTGCTAAATGGTTAAGATATTAGTACATAGTCGGCATTCTATAGAATAAAAATCTTACATGGCCAGCAAACAAGTCAATATAAGCAGCAATCAGAGAAATGCAAACCTCAGACTTAATAAAGCCATTCACAACCAAATGAGTTGGAATCATACTGTTTAGAGAGCAAGAAACGGTAAAGAGAATACTCTAGTAAATGAAACTTTTATAAATTATTTTTATAGTTCAGATTCATAGAACACTAGGGGAAAAGTTCAAAACTTGAAATGTTTCAATAGATTTCACAATTTGTCATTATATTCAGGAGTATATACAAGATAAGGCCTACTTGTGTGAGGAAGAACACAGCATTCTCTTTCTAAATGTTTATGATTTCATGGAACTAGATGACTTTGTTTTTGACTTATCTATTAAACTCTAATGATCCATTTAAATATAATGTAATACATATGGCTTTAAAAAGTTCACTATTAGAAAAAATGCTGAATGAGGTAGCCCAGTCTAAGAAAGATAAATATGGATTGTAACCACTTATATATGGGTATTATAAATAATAAGGAAGAAAGAAATGATAAGTAAGCTACTATCTGAAGAAACAGAGAGGTTAGGTATGGAAAAAAGACTGCCAGGACATATGGATCTCCCTCAGAGGAAAACATGTCTAGACTTTTGTAGAGCAGGGACTCAAGAAATTAAATGAGAAGAGGAGGTCGATGAAGTTGTGTTAGGAAATGTGGGGAGAAATAGAAGTGATATCTGTTTGATTTGTGGTAGGACAACTCAGTGCATTAGAAACTTCCTAATATATATAAAAATGATCTGAATGAATTTGTACAGTCACAGAGCAGTGCTTTAATCAGCTGTCAGAGAACCTTCCTCCTGCAACAAATTGGAAAAATACAGTCTCATATCACACATACACACAAAGGGAGGGGGGCTCTGTCTGTTTGCTGTGTGTTCTTAGAACAGTTCTCAATGTAATGTCTTCATTACATCCTTCATCTCAGACCTCAAGGTACACAAAAAAAGGAAACAAAGAATGTAAAAGCCAGAAAGGATGGAGGGCACAGGAGAACACAAGTATCTCTAATCAGTGAATCAGTGTGTTACAACCTGTGGGTCACAAACCTTTTGGCAAGCCTCTATCTCCACAACAGAACAACATTACACTTATGAGGTACAGACAAAAGTAATTATTATGCTTGGGGGGAATCAGCATTTCATGAAGAGCTATGTTAAAGAGTCACAACATTAGGAAGGTTGATAACCACTCCAAAGCAACTGAGCAAAGTTCATGTAAACTCACTGAGACTGAAGCAGCAGGCAAAGGGCTTGAACAGGTCTGCAATAGGGCTGAGGGGTATTATTATGCAAATCCAGAGTATATTAATGGTTGGGTCTCTGGTTCTTGTGTCTTTTCTTGGGAACTTTTTCTTCTGTTGGTTTGCCTTGCGCAACTTCCATATGATGGTTTTTGTTTATCTTACTATATTTTGTTGCTGTTTTTCTATTATCCAATAGAAACCTGTCCTTTTCTAATAGAAAATAGAAAAGGTGTGGATCTAGGTGGGAGTGCAGGTGTGGAGGAAGAGAGAGGAATAGGGAGGAAACTAGAGTTGGGACATATTATGCAAGAATTTACTTTCAACAAAAGTGAGAAAAAACTTGACATTACTGATTTCTTCTCTATGGCATGCAGACTTTGCTTTCCTATTCAACTCCAAATCATCCACTCCAGAGGTGTTACTACCTGAGTGGATTGGAGCCTCTCATGCCAGCTATTTTAATAAAATATTCTACAGGCTCATTAGATGGAGACATTCTCTTAGTTGCATTCTCTCTTCTTAGGTGGTCCTAGCTTGTGCCAATAAACAGGTAGATAAATAGATAGATAGATGATAGATAGAATTAGAGAGATAGAATATATATCAAAACAACACAGAAAACTAGGCACAGAAGAGTTAAATCACCCAAATCTTTTTTTAAACTTTATTTTAAAAAACAAAGATAAAAGAAAAAAAATTAAACATTTTGCATAAATGTATACAAATGGCTTTTTTCCTTTTTTTTTTTAAGGTTTGATACTCTGCATTAAGGTCTTACTAGTTACAATGAGCAAAAAGGTACATGTAAAACAGGATGTAACCCGGAAATAGTCAACGTGTTCTTGGTGTGTAAGGATTGAGCATGACGTTTTTGTTTTGTTTTCTTTTCTTTTCTTTTTTTCTTGAGCTTCACACAGTCTGTGAGTTGTTTCTGGGGCAGTCTGAGCCTCTGGGGTTAGAATCCCACTATCAGTGACTGAATATTATGTCTGTTCTTTTGTGACTGGGTTATCTCACTCAGGATGATATTCTCTAGATGCAACCATTTTCTTAAGAATTTGGTTAAGTCATTGTTTCTGATAGCTGAGTAGTACTCCATTGTGTAAATGTGCCACAATTTTTGTATCCATTCATCTTCTGAAGGACATCTGCGTTCTTTCCAGCTTCTGGCTATTATAAATAAAGCTGCTATGAAAATTGTGGTGCGTGTATCTTTGTTGTATATTGTAGTGTCTCTGTTGTATATGCCCAGAAGTGGAATAGCTGGATCTTCAGGTAATACTGTGTCCAATTTTCTGAGGAATCGCCAGACTGATTTCCAGAGTGATTGTATCAGTTTACAACCCCACCAACAGTGGAGAAGTGTTCCCCTTTCTCAGCAACCTTGCCAGCATCTGCTGTCATCTGAGTTTTGTATCTTGGCCAATCTGACTGGTGAAATCACCCAAATCTATACAGCCTCCAAATCAAACAATGCTCCAAATCACATGAACTAATACCTCTATTACACTGTTTTTCACCTGAGAATCACACATACTCTAATAGATTCTGAACTCGAATAAATCATTATGTAACCAATTTTCAGTTCTCTTCTGCTTGGAATATGCAGTGGAGTTCAGTGGTTGAGAGACTATTGGAAAAACATCATGATATGAGGTCTTCAGCTGTTTGTCATAAGATCATCTCTTTATTGGAAATAACCAACACAAGTTGAAAGTCATTTTATTTCCATTCCAAAATCATTTGTACTTTTTCTTTAAGTGTTGTTAATTCTATTCAGCTATACTTCACGGAAAGAAAAAAAATAACTCGATTTCTATGTATTAGCCGAGACTTACTGAATTATATAGCTAATAAAATATAAATTGATTTGGAAACTAGAGAATTAAAATAATCATCCTAATTCATGCAAACCATTGCTTTGGAATTTAATGTTATGGCATAAAAACACTATTTGTAACAGTATACCATTTTCATTCTTGTGTTTTCTTAAAACTTACTTGCTTTAATCTAAATGCAGTTTTTGTATTTATATATTCTTGCAATCAACAAAATATCTTCCCCCTTGATGTGACTACTACTATAAGAGGTAGCTGACTGCATTTTCTTTCTTCGTATTAACTATAAAACATAGATTTATTTTTATGGAATACTACAGTATCTTAACAAACTAAACCTACTTAATGCAGAATATGACCCCAGGTAGCTTTTCACTGAAATAATGCACCAGATAGCAGAGCTGAGCATGATGGAGTTTATTCAGAGGGACCCCATTCCGGCACAGCTCAGAGGCACAATTCAGACTTCACAGCAGGTTACAAATTTATTGCAACTACACTGTGAGACAGAGAGGATAAAAAACATTAAGAATTATTTTGTTATTGTTACTGGAGTTGCATAAAAATGCAGTCAACAGTAAAATGCAGGGATGTTAAAAGGTACAAAAGATTACATTATTATGTACACTGGTTCCACTTTCATGTAGTTTAATCTTGTAAGTGTCATATATAAATATGTGGCTAGTGCTTCCATGCTGATTTAGATAAGAAATGTCTGCTTAAAAAATGACCTGAAAAAGATAAACAGGGCAAATACAAATTTCTCCAAATACTACAATAGACCATAATAATTTATCTTAATTAATTAAGTAATTAAGTGCATTAATAATTAATTTGGTGCATTGATCAATACTTCCAAAGGTTATATTATATACAGAAACCTAATCTTGTGCTAGCTTTTGGAAATTACTTAAAATCAGTATAAACATTTTAAGTATTTGATACAGGATTTTTTTTATAAATTATGTCTCTCATAAAAGTTCTAGGAATGCAAGACACGAAGTTGTCATTCTTGTGTTTTTAATGTGTATTATCTTCTTGTCTTTAGACATTATCACTGAATCCTATTACTGATAATTTTCTTTTAGTTAATATTTAAATACTATTCACTCCTCCTAACTCTTTACATAGCTGTATTTTCCTCTTCCACACGATCCTTATAGACAGAAAAACAAGAGAGTGTGAAAAACACTAAAAGCAGGGCAAACAATGGATAATTATTCTTTGCTTTGTAGCAATGAAATAAAAAAATATTGCAATTTAGAATTTGAAATGTTTTTATTCTTATATAAGAGGATCACAAGATAAAATATTCTTTTCCTGTAATAAAATGCTACGGAATCAAGGGAACCTATATTGACCTATTTCATGGCTATGTATTAGCTGAGACAACTAAGAATTACAGGTAGGACAGAAACTTTAAGATAGTTGAAAATACTTATGCAGAATAGAGAAGAAAAAATGCATAATAGATGTCAGGATAATAAGATCATGGAATAAAATGTGAACAGCTAAATGTTCAAAAAAATCAAGAGCAGAATTTTACCTTGACCCCCCAGAAAAAGCTATAATAGCAATATGAAGCTGTATCTACTGCACTTATTGATACTGTAACACAATAAACAGCTCAAGCTTCTAAAAAGACAGATTTTATGTTGGCCGGAAAGTTGACTACAAATATACATCATAGTGGTGGGCAAGTGCGATGGTGGGAATGGCAGGTATGCTTCAGGCACTACAGGAAACAGATGATTGGCTTCCTCTGTTTAACTTGTTATTTGGTCTATGTCCTACTCTATGGGATGTTAGCTCTTCTATAGATGGTATAAATATCCTAAGTTAAAGAAATCTGTCAATACCCTCTCAGACTCACTAAAATGTTAACTATCTGCTATGAGATTTGTAATCCAACTGTAATAATAAAAGACATCAATAGTTTACTAAAACAACAAACTATTCCATCAGATATTAACCTGGATTTAACCATACATATTCTCATATTTCTCCTTCTATCCAGCACATAGAAATTATTTGCTGTAAGTTATCAATTATTAAAATTGTAAAATATAATTCTTTGATGAATAACCAAGAATTTTTGGATGGATCAAGGACCAAATATAAACTGTTATTGACAATTTTTGATAAATATAATGAGTCAAATATATTTCATTATGTTGAGAGCAAGCAGTTTGAATGGAGTATTTGACTTGATATGCTTTTAAAAGTAACATTTAGATATATTTCCACTTTAAAATATTCATGGACAGAGTTATATTTAACTATCTCAAAATATCTTCTGAATTGTTTCACTCTAAGAAATGTTTTTAACCAATTTGAGCATTTTTGAGAGCAATGATTTGGGGCAGAGTTTGGTTAGCAACCAATGGCTGTATTTGGAAGCTTCAGTATCATGAAGGATGTGTATTATACCCTAAAGGCAGGGCAAAAGGTAAATAGTAATTCCTCCATCTTATTAAACAAAAACAAGGTTCTTTTTTATTTAGAATTTTTTCTAGATTAGTTTCTTTAAAGAAAAGAAAAACAACACAGTACAATACTTCCCCTAGGTTATTTCAACTTCAGAATTAAACACATTATACTATTCAAAGTGTTGAATTACAGAAGGTGGTCGGTGTCCAGATTTATCCAATACACAATGGTGTGATACTTTTACCTACTTCTGAAGATGTTGCAATACCAACCTTCCTGAGGAGATGCAACACAGATATCTACTCATCCTAGATAGAATGCCAATATCAAAGTCTATTCAATTTCCTACTACCAAGGATATCTATACATCCTCATAAGAGTGATTGTATCATGATTGTCGTTACTGATAAGTAAGTATCATATTTGATTTCCTTGTTCTGAGTTACCACGCTGAGGATGATTTTTTTTTTGTTCCATCTATTTGCTTGCAAATTTCATGGTGTGTTTTTTTTTTAAAACTAAGTAACATTCCATTGTGTAAATGCACCATATTTATTTTACTCTTTCCTCAGTTAAAGGACATTAGGTTGTTTCCCGTTAATGGCTATTATGAATAAAGCAACCATGAGTATAGATGGAAAAATGTCTTTTAGAAGGGTGGAGCATCCTTTGAGTAGAGGCCCAGAGTATAAACAATACTTTTTAAAAAATGTTTTTGAAGCTGATTATTCTCCTTAATGAAGAATTTATTCAGAATCTTCCACAATGTAAGAATTTTCCTAATGCAAATATTTTGATAGATATTTTGGTGTGCACATAGATAATATATAGAATATTCATCTAGATGATAGTAGAGATGTGTGTGTGTGTGTGTCTGTGTGTCTGTGTGTGTGTGTGTGTGTGTGTGTGTGTGTGTGTGTGTGTGTAAGAGAGAGAGAGAGAGAGAGAGAGAGAGAGAGAGAGAGAGAGAGAGAGAGAGAGAGAGAGAGAGGGCTTAAATGCAGAAGTTTGAGAGGGATAAATTGGGTTAAATACATATGGACTTTCTACTTTGTGTCAACTAAATAATTTCCAACATGGACAGAATTTCTAAAAGTTAATGTATAAGCTTATGAAAAATGTATACTAAAAGCATTAAAAATTTCCCTGTAATTTTCTGTTGTTGCAATGATAAGTTCAGATGTCTTTGACTTTTCATAAGAAAAAGATTGCATTCAGACTAGCACTTGATCTGAGGATCTCTCTTACAGAGTCCTAATGTCTGAATTGCTGTAAAGGACTTAGATTTGTCTGTCTGCCCTAATCTTTAAAAACTGAGTAAAAGCAGTTTGACAACACTCAAAAAAGTGTTGTTGTCATGCATTCACAAATTTTATTCACCACATTTTATTATAGTGCATATATGTACCAAACAGATAAACATGGTGTTTTAATTAATTAATTATTAATTGTGGTTTTAAGATATTGTTTATAAATTTGTTATGGATGTGATATTTCTTAGCATTTCTTATTTTCTAACATTGATTCAAAATTAATTAAGAAAAGAAGATACACAATGGAAACAGATCTAGAAATGGAAGGGTTCTAGGTGGAACATAATTTAAAAATTTATAATATAACAGAGAACACAGGTACACAGAGTAAAACGTAATCTGAGTCGAACCATTATTTTTAAGTGAAAATCACAGATCAAAGTTAGGATTAGCATCCTCATGATTAAACCATGATTTGTCAAGGAGATGCTTATCATTAATCTCTTTCTGTAAAGTCAATGGTAACCCCCATAAGCAGAAAACCTAGAAAAGCAGACATAGGATAGAGAGACCTGAAAGATTATATTTTTAAACATACACTGTAAAGCTAAATAAATAAATAGATAGATAGATAAATAACTAAACGAATAAATAAATAAATAAATAAATAAATTTAATCAAATAAAAGAAGATGTTTACCTTCTGCTGGGAATAAAAAAAGTGAATTTTCTATGTTAGTCCAGGAGAAGCATAGAAAACACCACTTGGTTTGTTGATGAGATTCTGCATCTTTTTGTTGGCAACCGCTTAATAGATGAATATATCAGAAACACAGGGGTTTTCTCTATGTGAAATATAAATTGCTGGGGTGGAGCGGTATGGGGATCGTGGCTACAAATGGATACAAACTACAAAGGAACAAGTGCACTCCATAGAGCAATGTCCTGCCTGAAGTCCACAGTAAACAATGGCAGACAGTCTGTATGATATAAAATAGATGGCTACATTGAGTGGAAAAAATATTGTAATATACTGCAGTGGAACTTTAAATTGAATCTGCTGTCTTATCATTCGCTGATACAGCAAACCTTCACTTGGTTCCTATTTTTTGTTAGATGATGCAAATAGGAAAAAAAATACATCTTCATGAAAAAGGCATTCTAGAACTTTTGGTTGCATTTTTACCAACGTGAAGGAATGTAAAGGAAGAGAAGGAAGTTATAGAGTTGTCAAGCATGTCCTCAGAAGTAGCCACCCAGATAATGATGTCATGGTCTTTATTTTCAGTGAGCTAGGAGTTTTGTAGGGTGTTTAGTTTGAACTTAGATTTTGTATTTTATTTCTTTGTTCCTTGTAACTTATATTTTCTTTATTATTCATGTTTTATAAATATTTATATTTTATTCAGTGAATTTATGTACTTGATATTTTATTTCAGCATTGCTGCTGAGATTCGTTTTCTCTAATGAAAGTGAACTAAAGAAACCAATTTTAAAACTTTTCTAATATTCCAGATGGCAGAAGATGATGTGGCTGTAATCATGAAAGGAGAACACTGAATGTGATTCTTTTAGCATAGAATTTGATGATCAACCCAGAACACATGTTAAATAATTCAAATAAAGAACTAGATATTATAGGGAATTTTGTAATTGGACAGATTTCCTATCATAATTATGACTTGATATAATATAGAGAATCACAAATATCTAATATGTGAGCACTTCAGTAAAAGCGCCAAATATATAGTGACTAATGTCTATTTCCTTGATGTTTCGGTTGGGATACAAGCCTTTAACAACTGAGGCATCTTTTCAGCCCCTAATGTGGAGTTCTAATGTGCATTAAATACTCTATAGTATATACGAGAGGTCAGAAAATACATTGTAAAAACATTATGACTAGCCATTATAACTATGAAAAAATACTACATTAAAATAATTGTAAATTGCTAATGATTTTGAAGCTGAATAACAGCATATACACACACACACACACACACACACACACACACACATATATATATATATATATATATATATATATCAGGTTGAGAGAGGCTTATTTGTATCTTACTATGAAAATAAGTGACAGATAAAAAGAATATAGATATTTGGTTGTTTAAACAGACTGTGTTTGACTTTTACTTCATAGAGTTCACTTTCAGCTTCACCATGAAGAGTATAGTCAAATCACCAAACATGAATATAAGATATAAATATGTGTGTGTGTAGGGTACATATGTGTGTGTCCTCCATGAAATTACACTGGGGCAATCACTATCATCCAACCTGCCAAACCAAAAGTGTCTCCATAATATACATCATAAGATTAAATTAAACTGAAATTACTATGCCTTGCCAATGAGCATAAAATGATGTAGAGACCTATAATCATCTATCCAAGGCAGCTACCTAATAATATCAGTAGAGGGTATCTTTGTTGGCTAAGCAGGTTTATTTTTAATTACATATACAAATGTAATGTGTAGTACATAAATTAGAAGACGGGGTACCACACACCACTGTGGCTATAATATAAAACATTAATAACACAATTTCCACTAAAATTCCAGTTACCAATTCTGAAATCATAGAAAGGCTGCTAGATAGTATTAGAAATGATGAAAGATGGAGACTGTAAAAAGGCTCCATGGGTAAGGGTGAACCCCCATATGTTCCTGTGACCCAGATGGCAGATTCTGATAACTGCCTCCTGAAAATTGTCTTCTGAGTAGCACAAGCATACTGCAGCATTAGAGTATACAATTATATGAATACATAAATGTAAAAGGGGAAAAAGAAAACAATGAAGAAATTCTATCACTGTGGGATAAGGAGAAGACATATTTAGGAGCAGTCACAAAAAGCCTTGGAAGTTGCTGTCTATATGCAGGTGAGAAAAGGCACAAGATAAAGCAAGGCCTGTGATTGGGCAGTGAAAAATGAAGAAGGGAAAAGAGTTTTTGAGAGATGGGAGAGAGAAGGGAGGAAAAGAATCCAAGATGATTGACCAGGCCTCTTGTGGCTTTAGATAGCTATAGGTAGCTATGAATATCTTACAAGGGTTAAATTATTACAGGATAGTTTGTCTATTTTAGGTGGACATTTTATATCAATATCACTGGCTCTAAGTTTATTGTGTGGATGTTTTGTGGGGTCAGAATTTTACTGAATTAATGAATCTGATTGATAAATTACAAGCCTCTAGAGTTTTGATTTTACCAGGTTACTGAGAATTGTGAACCACAGGGGGCAGATACTGTGAACATGAGCAGAGTCAGCAGCAGAGAACTGGGGGATAGGTGGCCACTGCCTGGGGCTAGCCATCAAGGTGAAGAGACTGCAAGGGACAGACAGTAGCTGACGGAAGCGTGGCATGGTGCCCCTTTTCTGTGTTTTTCACTTACTGCTACAGAACCTGGCAAAGCACTTTATTTCAACCAGGTCATCACATGAGAATGCTTGCAAAAACATATTCATGGTATACAGTTTTCTTACACTTGTTATATTCCATAAATGGCTTATTTTAAACCATTCTAGAAATACTAAAATTGATAAAGTAAGGCAAACGTTATTCTAGAGGTTGCAATCTCCACAACCTTCTTAAATATCAACAACTGAATAATTAGTCTTAGATATTTGAAAACTGATTAGCTGTTTAGCATAGCTTATCCATGAAAAACACTGGTCACCCGTAGCCAGGGTCCACGCAGATAGAGGATCCTTGGGTCTCTAGAAGACTACAGGCAGAAAAAGGCAAACATAAAGAGAAAAATATGTAGGCATAAGAGGTGAAGAATTTTAGAATGAGCACAATATATTACTCAAGCAAACAAACATCAGGCGTGATAAATAAAAACAAAATTTGAATCCATGCGATCAAAGTGAAATTGCCAAACAGCAAAAACAGAGTTCTTAGAAATGTCCAGGAAAAAAGAGAAATTTCCCACAGAGGAGAAATAGCAATTGACATAAATGCCATAAGAGTCTTGAAAAATATCCTCCCAAAAGGAGAGAAGGTAGCTGTCTGATGAAAAGTTCACAAATAAGGGAAACTATCTTTCAAGAATGTGTTTATGGTACACATGACTGCACAGCTGAGGAGGAAGCCGACAGCACTGTAATCCACAGTCAGTCTTAGCCACAGCTGGGCGACAGCTACTTATGTCACCTGAGAGAGGAATGAAAAATTGTGTAAGAGCACCAGTGAAGGCCTGACTTAAAGTTTCTAAATCTGTAATAGCTAACATTCCAAGGAGGCAACCTGGAAAACCAAGAAGCACTCTAATGTTGCCCCCTCCAAAAAAAGCCCTTTAAAATTAAAAAATACAACACCAGATACATAGAATGTTTCTATGATTGTTCTGGTTTAGAAAGTCAAAGATAAAAGGTACACTTTCAGATTCTTAAATTTGTACACAAACTAGTAAATAGTGGACATGAGACAATGTTTTAATACTAAATATTTCACAATTTGGTTATATAAAAATCATTTAATATAGAAGTACCTGAAAATTTCATAAAAGAATTCAGTCCTGAAGATCAACGTCATAACCTAATATGTGCTAGATAAGCCCTGAGTTCTTAGGTTTTTGAGACAAGTTTTCACTTTTCAGGTTAGCCTTGAACTAACAACTCTGAAGATTTCACTTGTGAAGCTCTGGTATCCCGCTTGTGATTGTCCTGTCTCACTTATTGTGGTGTACTTATAGGCATGTGTCATCACTACTAATAAACGAAAGCAAAGGAAAACAAAACAAAACACCTTTAAAAGTCCATATTTGTGTGCAGTGTGCCTATATGCATGTGTGCATGTGTGAGTGTGTGTGTATGTGTGTGCACATGTGTGCTGTGTGTGCACATACGATTATGTATATAGCATGCTAAATATGTGGTGATTAGAGGCCAACTTTCCAGCCTGGCATCCATGGCTTTAATGTCAGCAGACTTCCATATCAGTTACTCTTATCTCAAAGCCAATCTGAACTTTCTTCCAATATTTCTTTAAAGAAAAGTAATTTACCACTAGAAAATGATGTAAATATATAAAGGATCACTTTATGTTCCAGGAATACCCACATAGTGTACACGAAGGTGAGATAATGATTTGAGGCATTAATTTGGCTTCTTTGTGTTCAGACCTAAAACTGAGAAAGTAAGATGGTGCATCTCTGTCGGCAGGAGATTCTCATGCCTGGTCTGTCTTTTATGTTAAGGTAAGTTCTTCTCACAATTTTATGTTTGTAACACGCTTAATTTCTCATCCATTTAGAGACACTATAATTTTACCTATATGTGATTTTATTCCTCATAAAATTGAGCATGTTCATCGTGGTATATCAAAAGACAAGTCATTTTACTTGTATACTGCTAAAGAGTAACTCATTCTTTGTTTATGATTCTGCGTAATAAGAAATATATAACTTGGCATAAAATTAGAGATTTTGAGAAATAAATAAAAATAAACATTTGAAAATACAAATAGTGGCATTTATTTTTAGGACATGGTTAAACTAAATTGCATGGTTAGAAACAGTTATGTCCTATTTTTCATTAGATATATTTTTTAAATTTAAAATTTTAATTACCAAATGATTACATCCTCCCCAGTATTTTGGCATACAGGTCATATTTTTAAAGACTGAAATGTTTAAGATAACTTCAGTGAATGTGTGGCCTATAATAAATATTGATATGAAGAACAGCACAGAATGTTTGATAGTGACAGACACAAAGACAGAGGATTCTTTTGTATTTGGAAGGAGCAGACTTGAGAATTGTTGGAGAACTTGCCTTTTATGAGCCCTCTGTCCAGATCCATGGTAGTAAAGTACACCGAGGCAGCACAATGACAGTACAAATGATGTAGAGAGAACAGAAATTCTTCCTAAGAATGCCCAACATAATAAAAGGCTCAATGGGTTTCTGGATTCAATGGATGTTTTAGGGGTAGATTCAGAAGTTTCTGATGTTATAGTTCAGACTGTATAAGACTTTCTGAGACCTAGAATGAAACCCGCCTTATAAAAACTAAAATTTTGTCCAAAACTTAATGACAGAGTAAAGAAAATCTTTAAATGTAGTTATAGTGCGCGCCAATTTTAGATAAAAAGAAGAAACAACTGAATCCACTTTAAATTGTTTTGGAGGAGCAGAGGTGCCGTGCTAGCTGAGACAAGGCTCACTGTAGCAGAATGTGATTGCTAGACAATACAAATCACAGTGGCACTCTTTGGAAATTGCTCAGTGCACATCACACACCAAGAAAACTCACAGAGGAGGGATTGTTCCTGTATATCACAGGGCAAAGGCCTTCCTGAAATGAAGTGAGAGAGATTCCCCTAGGGAAGCTTTGCAGGCCCAGGACATCCTCTGGCAAGAGAAACAAAACAGTATGTAACAGGACAGAATATGTCCTCTGGTCATCAATAGGGCAATCAGTTTCTCTAGTCTAAGCAAGACCACATGTGAAAAGTCATAGAAACACAGTAAGTATATCTGAATGTATAATGTAAAACGCTGTAAATGAACCTCATCCTAACTCAGGCCTGCTACTCAGTGAGTCTCCTTAGTTGGGAAATGAAGCCTTTTAAACTCCCATTCAGTAAATAATTTCTCTGTAAAAAGAGAGTAAAAATGCACATCATCATTGCTTAGTTTGGGGAAAGATGTTAGGTGATCTCCAACTTTGGAGTTTTAAAGTTCTAGAAATACAGCTAATATTATTTATTATGTGTGTGATCTTGAAGTTCCAAATCTTCAGTATGTACTTGAGATGAATTCTTAAGAAACTTTGCAATGTTGATCCATTTAACTGTCTTCTTCAATACCCCTATTTCCATTCTGTTGTTCTGTCAATGCCATTTCAAAAACGATCTGACTACTGATGAGTTTTCATCACTTCTGATGATCCTCTTCCTGCTTCTTTGGCTCAGTTCAAGTGTTAGTACTTCATAATTATGTAGATTTATGTTAGGGTGATGCAGGATTGGACAGTGGAGAGGTAGGTGGCTAAAAAGGCTAGGAAACCAGAAAAAGAGAGAAAAAGGGAATGGAGAAAGCAAATCAAGATAGAGCTGCAGAAAGTAGACACAGATCCTGGTTGCCATAATTGACGTTAGGTAGATATGAATATTTTTAAAGAATTTCATAGGTATTTTTTTAATCTATATAGAAGAACAGTTTATGTCTTTGTCCATTGGATATAATTTTAATGTATAGAGGGATTATAGACAGAGAACCTTATATATAAACCAACAATGAACAGCTACCAGGCTTTGTAGCAATGTTTGTGCTGGGCAGTTCTGGAGAAAAACATGCCAGGGTTTTATTATCCACTAGGGGCAGAAGCAGTGGGCAGGTGGAGTGAACCACCTGGAAAGGGAATCATGTGGAGACGGCAGCTTGGACCAAGTGACAAGAGTCCGTGTTGCAAGTGAAATAAAGGTCATTGTGGACAGAAGTCTGTATACCAAATAGTGTGTATATAGACATATATTAGGGAAGTTATAAATAAATGAAGATCTGCTGCTCCAGACTGAGAGTTGAGCAGATGGAAATATGTTGGACTATGGTCCTGGATTTACAGTAATGTTTAGAGAATGTATTAATAGGCGTTTTGTTTGTTTTAAACATGGTATACAGAATTAATGATCAAGGCAAGTTATTTTTGTTTTGTTTTGTTTTTTGTATGTTTTTGTTTTTGTTTATTTGTTGTCAGAAGAAGAGATTACAGAATTTACCCGAACCATGTGAGAATTTTCACCCATTGTTCAGAGCTAAGATAGATGTCTGTACACCAAGCAGAATGCTAAAAGAAATATATTAGGAAGGTTTATTAATAAATGAAGATCTTATGCTCCAAATTGAGAACAGTGCAGATCGAAATACTTTGAACTAAGGTTGTAGTTTTATGAATTGCTAGTTAGTTTGCTTTGTGAACTACCCTGCTAAAGCCACATGACTGGTCATTTGCTGGCTAATGAGGGTTTATGGTTATCTTAATCGTTTATATTCTTTCAAAATGGTATGGTGTTGAGTTTTGTGTTTATATTATTTCTCTGAGAAAGAATACAAGATACAAAGTATTCTAGTTGCCAACTAAGGGACTGATATTTGGGGAGAAAGGTTTTGTATTTTGTGTTTTTAAAAAGTGTGATTCAGCTCTGTGTGCCTTCCAGAGACATATGGATTATATTTGATAAAGGTAGACCACCTGAAAAACTAATTTCAAGAGTATCAAACAAACTACTTTTTGATACTAAAATGTTTTCTGTTGAGTTTTATATATATTACAGAATGCACAACTATGGAGAAGCTTGTCATTAGAATGCTAAACTGGCCTGATTCTAGACAACAGATTCTAGACAATCATCACTGTGGCTGTTCTTCTTGAGGTCTGGCCAGCTTCCTCATTCCCCTCTCCCTTCTAAATTCTCAATGCCCCTCTATTCAGTTTGAAGAAGCTATGAAGAGTTGTCACTCAATTCCCTGGACTTTGGGAGGTGAAAGTGGATATTCTAAGGTTGCTTTTATAAAGAATTTAGAAATGGTCATAATCATACAGGGGGGAATTATCTAGATTGAATTATACAGCGATAGTCTTCTTTTGGTCACTAAGCTAAAGTCATCTCTGCACTGGTAGAAATCTTTCTAACTGATACAAAGTTAAAGTTATAAACTTTGCAGTGCTATAAAATTTATTTGATAAAAATTTAAAGTTTTTACATTGTTTTTAGTTGATTAAACAATACTACTTAAGGGCTAGATAACAAACTCAAGGTTCTGAGTCAAAATTTTGAGATATTTCAATTAAAAAAGGACAAGAGTATTAAAGGTTTAAAAGTTCAGAAAAGCTTTGAATAGTTTGATGGTTTTCAAAAATGTCAGAAAACAATAATATATGACATTTAATATTATTTATCTTTTGTCGAGACCCATCTTCCTCTTAAAGTTCCCCCTTTGCTGCATTTAAAGAAGAAATTAAACATCTCTACTTCCAGGTAAGGTAGACTTTGTAGCTAGGCAGCCACTAGGCAGAAACTGCTAATTTTGTCTACAGACTAATACTGTCCAGAATGGGACACATTATGAGGAATAGTTGACTGACAATCCTTGCTGAGCCAAAATTATCAGCCCTTTAAGATTTCTGCATTTCAAGGTCTGTCAGTGATCCTGGGTCAGAAAGCCAAAGACTTATTCTCACATGTTGTTAACAGGGGACAGCTAGTGAAGATTTGTCTCTACAACCTCTCTCAGCACTGAAAACCATGTTAGGTTTCCTATATTTCTAGATATTTGTCCATTCTGTGATTTCTGGCAGAGGTGAAGACTAATTTAGTTTTATAGCCTATCTGAGATAATTAACTTTGAGAAAGCATAGTCACTTATAATATTTTCAAGTGGTAATACTTGTACACAGTTTACATTTAAAGGTAAAGTTGGTTTTTTTTTGTTTTGTTTCTAAAGTAAACAGAAGGGTGATATGTAGATTCATGTTAAGGTGATACATGATTTGACAGTGGAAAGGTAGACAGTGGAAAGGCAGTGGAAAGAGGAGAAAAAGAAATGGAGAGGGAAAAATCAAGATGGAGCTGAAGAAAGCAAACCTAGTTCTTGCTGACCATAATTGGCAATAGGTAGATATGAATATTTTATGAGATTTTATAGGTCTTTTTATCTATATAGAAGGACAGTTTGTGTGTTTGTCTATTAGATATAATCCCATTATATAAAAAGTTTGTAGATTGAGAATCTAATATATAAACATACAATGAACTGCAACTAGGCTGTGTAGCAATGTTTGTGCTGGGTGGTTGTGGAAAGAAACATGCCAGGGCGGTACTATCCACCTGGGGTAGAAGCAGCAGGGCAGATTGAGTGAGTCGCCTGAGAAGGAAATCGGGTGGAGAGGGCAGCTTGGACCAAGTACAAGAGTCTGTTTGTTCAGCTTCATTCTAAAAAGGGCCAATAGAGGGATAAGCCAAAAATTTAATATTTACTGCAACATGATTACCATCAAGCTCTGAGATAATCTCCCTTGCTAGGAAACTAGAAAATAAAATTTAAAAAAATTATGAATTATGGTATGTAGAAGCCTTTTGGTGTCACACAAACATGCAGACCAATATGACTGGAAGAAAATGCCACACAATCTGATGCCACTGAAATGTACTATTTAATGTAAAGTGAATGATATTCATAGCTTTGTCAGAAAAATTTAATAACAAACCAGAACTGTCTCTAGAAAGTCAGTCTATATTCATTCCAAATATAAAGTGGAAAGGGAAATCTACAATGAATTCGAATGCCAAGAGCCTCTGTGAGGAACAGAAAATAAAAGATGCAAAATAAAAAACATAACAGCTATTCACCAAAAGTCACTAATAATACAACTAAAATAAATATTGAAAATGAATTAATAACACTCAGAATGGATATATTTTTTTCTGTTCATAATATATTATGGTATCTATCAATGAAGGGAAAAAGCACACTTTCTTTCACTTAAATGTCTAAAAAAGCACTTTGCCATCATTTTCAAATGAGAATCTCAAGTCTTACATGGCCTACCAACCAACAACTCAAAGATAATTTTCCAATTATATTTATACAACCATGAAAGAAGAAATATGAACTAAACTAATTAGTTACCTTATAACTAATAATGGCAGCTTACTACAAGATGTCTTTGATAATAGTAGATTAAGCATGTTAATGATACCTATTTAAATTATATAATATAAAAAGATATGCAATAATATATAATATATGCATATAAGATATTAGACTTCACTAGAATTTTATGGATTAAGGGTACTATTTAAGTCTATGTATTAATATGCAGGTTATGAATGTTGAGAGAGTCTATAAGTTGATCTGCAGGTTAGAGATACTTACAGAGTATAAACTTCAAAAGAATGTCATCATAGCACAGGATAGTTTCTCAGTGAGTTTCCTTAGTTGGAAAGTGAAGCCTTTTAAAATTCTACTCTGAAAATACTTTCTATGTGGGAAGAGAGTAAGAAATCATGTCAGTGTTTGGGTTGTGGTCAGATGCTGGGTGAACTCCAACATTTAGCTTTATAAATTCAGTACATAAATTGATATGGCAGTTAGATAACTAAGACTCGTCATAATTTTTATTTTATTTTCTCAAAAACTGAACCTTAATTTTTTTCTCCTAATAACTTACATTAAGATGTAAAATATAATTATTAAAGTATTTTAGTACTTTCCAGATTTATATTTTTATGAATCACATTTTTTAAAAATAAATTATTTTTATACACCCTGACCTCCACTACTTCCAGTTTCCGCTAAGTCCCCTTCATTCTTGCATCAGAAAGGGGCAGGCCTCCAAAGGACAACAATAAAAGACAACAAAACAAGATGAAATGAAACACAGAAAAGTCACTCATGTGTAAGACAGAAAAGGCACACAACAGGAAGAAGAGATTCAGGAGCAGGAAAAAGAATCAGAGACAGGAGCAGTGAGCCTGCGGTGAGCCAGCATGCAGTCCTCCACTTCCCCCTCCCCGCCCCAGTTTGCTCCAGGGAACCAGTAACCCTGCATCTGGCTATTCCCAGCTGAACAACAAGGAGTGAGGAATTGAACTCAGACCACCTGCCACCAGGATCAGCAGTGAGCCAGCAGTGATCCAGCAGTGAGCCAGGGACACAAGACTGACAACAAGATGGCAAGAGGAAAGAGAAAGAACATACCCCAGGGAAACCAAGACAACCTGGCAGCACCAGTACCCAGCTCTCCCATCACAGCAAACAGCAGAATGCCAAACACACCAGAAAAAAGAAGACACAGACTTAAAATCATACCTCAAGATGATGATAGAGATCCTTACATAACAATGGGAGGAAAAGGATAAAGAATTAGAAGCTTTTAAAGAGGAAACAAGAGAAACACTAAAAGAGCTCAAAGAACTAGAGGAAAACAGAAACAAAGAGATGAAGGAATGGATGAAGGAATTTAAAACAGAAATTGACATGATAAAAAAAAAAAAAAAAAAAACACTAAAAGAGATAACCCTAGATGTAGAACACCTGAAAAAGAAATCAGGAGACACAGGTGCAAGCATTTTCAATAGACTACAAGACATAAAAGAGAGAATCTCAGGGGCGGAAGACAACAATGAAAACAGACAAAACAGTCAGAGAAGATGCAAAAAGCCAAAAGCTCCTACCCCAAAATGTCCAGAAGATCCAGGACACAATGAGAAGACTAAACCTGAGGATAATAGGAATAGAAGAGGGAAAATAATATCAACTAAGAGGCACAGTAAATATCTTCAACAAAATCATAGAAGAAAACTTCCCTACGCTTAAGAATGAGATGACCACGAGCATAAAACAAGCCTACCGAATTCCAAATAGATTGGATCAGAAAAGAAACTCCTCCCTTAATTCCTTTTTTTATTTCTTCTTTGACCCTGCTATCCTTTAACAGAGTGTTGTTTAGTTTCCATGTGTATGTGGGCTTTTTGTTGTCTTTGTTGTTGTTAAAGACCAGCCATAGACCATGGTGATCTGAGAGGATGCATGGGAATATTTTAATCTTCTTATATCAATTGAGGCTCGCTCTGTGTCCAATTGTGTGGTCAATTTTCGAGAAGGTGCCATAGGGTGCTGAGAAGAAGGTGTATTCTTTTACTTTAGGATAATATCTTCTGTATATATCTGTTAATTCTAGTTGGTTCAAAGTCTCTGCTAGTTTTGCAGTGTCCTTGTTCAGTTTCTGTTTCCATGATCTGTCCATTGGTGAGAGTGGGGTATTAAAGTCTCCCACTATTATTGTATAAGGTGAAATATATTTTTTTGAGCTTTAGTAGGATTTCTTTTATGAATGTGGGTACTTTTTTATTTGGAGCATATATGTTAAGGATTGAGAGTTTCTCCTGACCTGTTTCCACGGGAATGAGTAAAAAGTGTCCTTCCTTATCTTTTTTGATAACTTTTGGTTGGAAATTTACTTTATTCAATATTAGAATAGCCACTCTAGCTTGCTTCTTGGAACTGTTTGCTTGGAAGTTTTTTTCCCACCCTTTAACTCTGAGATAGTGTCTGTCTTTGTCTCTGAGTTGAGTTTCCTGTATGCAGCAAAATGCTGGATTTTGTTTATGTATCCAGTCTGATAGCCTATGTCTCTTTATTGGGGAGTTGAGTCCATTTATGTTAATAGATATCAAGGAATAGTTGTTTCTCTTTCCAGCCATTATTGCTTTTGTGGGTTGAGTTGTGTCTGTGTCTTTTTCTTCTTTTAGTTTTCTTGTTTAGGAGTTTTCTTGTTTTTACTAGGCTGTATTTTCCCTCATTGTATTGGGTTTTCCACCTATAATTCGTTGTAGTGCTGGGTTTGTGGTCAGATATTGTGTAAATTTTGATTTGTCTTGAAATATCTTCATCTCTCCATCGATGGTGATTGATAGTTTTGCTGGGTATAGCAGCTTGGGCTGGCACTTGTGTTCTCTTAGGGTGTGCATGATGTCTGTCCAGGCTCTTCTAGCTTTCATAGTCTCTGTTGAGAAATCGGGTGTGAGTTTGATTGGCCTGCCTTTATATGTTACCTTACCTTTTTCCCATACTGCTTTTAGTATCCTTTCTTTGCTTTGGGCACTTGATGCTTTTATTATTATGTGTCGAGAGGTATTTCTTTTCTGGCCCAACCTATTTGGAGTTCTGAAGGCTTCTTTTATGCTCGTGGTCATCTCATTTTTGAGGGTAGGGAAGTTTTCTTCTACGATTTTGTTGAAGATATTTACTGTGCCTCTTAGTTGATACTCTTCTCCCTCTTCTATTCCTATTATCCTTAGGTTCGGTCTTCTCATTGTGTCCTGGATTTCCTGGACATTTTGGGTTAGGAGCTTTTTGTTTTTTGCATCTTCTCTGGCTGTTTTGTCTATGTTTGCAATGTTGTCTTCTGCCTCTGAGATTCTCTCTTCGATCTCTTGTAATCTATCAGAAATGCTTGCTTCTGTGACTCCTGATTTCTTTTTTTGGTGTTCTGCCTCTAGGGTTATCTCTTTTAGCGTTTTCTTTATTGTGTCCATTTCCGTTTTAATTTCCCTCTACCATTCCTTTATATCTTTGGTTCTGTTTCCTCTAGTTCTTTGAGTTCTTTGAGTGTTTTTCTTGTTTCTTCTTTAAAAGCATCTGAATCTTTTTGCTTTTCCTCCCGTTCTTGTTTAAGTATCTCTATCAGTGTCTTGAGGTATGATTTCAGGTCTGCATCTTCTTTTTCTGGAGTGTTTGGAATTCCGATATTTGCTGTTATGGGAGAGCTGGGTTCTGGTGTTGCTAGATTGTCTTGGTTTCCTTGGGATATACTCTTTCACTTTACTCTTGCCATTTTGTTGTTAGTGATATGTTCTTGCCTTTCCCTTGTATCTGGTCTGTGTCCCTGGATCTCCACTGGTCCAGGTGTCAGATGGGCCGAGCCCTGTTCTATGCCTCAGAGTTGTCGGTGGGAATAGAAGTTCCAACGTTCTGTTTCTGGTCGCTGGCTCAGGCAGGGCAGGGCAGGGCAAGGTAGGGGTTGCACTATCCGTGTGCACTCCGCAGAGATCTCTCTGCTCCTCGGTACCCCAGGTCTCCCACCCACCAGTTGCTCAGCCTGTTCGAGCCGCCTTTCCGGCTGGCAGATGGGCCAGGCTCCGCTCTGCGTCCTGAAGTCGCCGCCGGGTGGAAACAGAAGTTCTAAATTTCTGTTCCTGTTCGCTGGATCAGGCAAGGCAGGGCAGGGCAAGGCAGGGGGTGCACTTTCTGTGTGTGCTCCGCAGAGATCTCTCTGCTCCCCAGCAGCCCAGCCCAGTTTCTCTCTTATCTTCTCAAATTAACAATCCCTTTTCCTATATTATTGTTACATGTATACATATTTGTATGTATAGTTACCCACAAATACTTAATTACAACCTTTAAAAATATGTTTGTATACTTTTATGCAAAAATTCTTAAAAATGTGTACATTTATCTTTGTTTTTTAAAATAAAATTTAAAAAAAAGAATCAAAGGCACATTTGCTCTCACTGTTATGAGTTCTAAGAAACATCAAATTAACCATCACACAACATGCAGAAGACTTTAAGGATCCATACAGGCCCGGTGCTTGACAGGTCAGTCACAAATCTTATGTGAACCCTGATTAGTGGAGTCAGTATATCCTATTCATCCTTTCTGTTCAATCTCCCATGAGTTGTAGAGATTATTCCCCCTCTGTTCTGCAGGATTCCACAAGTTGTCTGGTGATGGATCTGATGGAAACCTACAATTTACTCTCTTTTCCCCCATTATGGCTGTCAGTATGTCTATTCATCCACACCTCTCTGCTGCCTGAGGAAGCCTCTGTGGTAATGACAAGGAACAGAGAAGTATAGCAGAATATTTAAAAAAATATTTTACTTATTTAATTGATTGATTAATTGATTGACTGATTTTACTAATTATGTTTGGTTCTACTCTAGGTTTCTGAGCTATCTACTCTCCGGTTCCTGGCCATCAGAGCAAGACTGGGTGTGAACTTCCTCTCCTGGTGCTAGCCTCAAGTTAGATGAAATATTACTTGGCGACTCCCCCAAGTTTTGCTGGACCAATGCCTTGGCACATCTTTTAGGTAGGACAATTTGTAGTTTAAAGGATTTGTAGCTGGTTTGATGCTTTGGTGTCACTTTTGGTACCCAACAGAGTAACTCCCTGTACCAAAAAGTCAAGGTTATAGGAATGTAGAATGAAAACTCACATGCATGAGCTTGACCTCTGTACATTTTATGAGCTTTTTAGATGCTGTCCTTGGTAATGAGGTTATGATGTCAGTTTGTAGAGACCATCTCTCTGTTGAATCATTAGCATGGGTTGTTTAGAGATTTCCAATTGACCCCTTCAGCCAAGAACTCAACTAAATGTAACATAGTTTACCCACTCTAAGCCTTGTTTGGCTATAAGAGATGGCCAGTTCAGAGTTTGTACCCTTCATAACCAGAAGTCATCATCAGGATCACTTTCATACATTTTATGAAGTTTCCTCTGAATGAGATTTTCACACCACACCTTCACATACACTGTTCCAACATTTTCCCCTAACACTTCCACTTCATCACTCCTCACTAACATGATCCCACCTGCTCCCATCCACACTTGCCTTAATCCACTCCCCCAAAAAAAACTGTTCTTTCCTGTCCTGCTCATAGATGTTCATGATGCCCTATAGCCCACTTCTTTATCTAACCCTCTGGATCTACAGATTGTAACTTATTATTTACTTAGCATTTGATATCCATGTATGGGTGAGTACATACTTATTTGTCTTTTTAGGTCTAGGTTACATCACTCGAGATTATTTTCTGGTTCTGTACATTTTCTTGCAAATTTTATAGTGTCATTTTTCATATCTGCTGTGTAATACTCCATTGTGTAAATTACTACATGTTCTTCATCAATTTTTTGGTTTAGGAATATCTAGATTGTTTCCAGTTTATGGTTATTATGAATAAAGCCACAATGAATATATTTAAAATGTATCCTTGTTGTAGAATGGAGCATCCTGTGGCTATATACCTAAGAGTAGCATTGTTGGGTCTTTAAGAACATTGATTCCTAACTTTCTGAGAAATTGACATATTAATTTCCATTGTGGCTGTACAAGTTCACACTCCAGTCAATGAAAGTTTCCCCTTGTAACACACTCTCAGTAGCATGAACTGCCACTTGTATTGTTATTATTAGTCATTCTGATAATATAAAATAGAATTTCATGGTAGTTTTTATTTCATTTCTTTGTTGTTTTAGAATGTTGAACATTTCTTCATGTGTTTCTCAACTACTTAGGTTTCATTTTGTGGGAAGCTTATTTAGATGTGCTCCCCATTTTGTAATTGAATTAGTTTGTTGATGTTTAGTTTCTTGTCTTTCTATATATTTTGGATATTAGTCCTCTCTTAGATGCACCCTATAAGACCAATATGTGCTAAGGCTGGTCTTCAATAATGACAAAACAATAAAAAGTCCACATAACATGGATGCTGAAAATTGTTCTACTCAATGCTAACTTGTTCACGGAAGAAATGAAGAAAGACTTTTGAGAATTTAATGAAGGTGCAACATACCTAGACTGAACACAGGGAACCTTATGAAGGAGCTAGAGAGAGGACTGAAGGAGCTGAAAGGGTTTGCAAGCCCATGGAAAGAACAACACTATCAAACAACCAAACCCTCCAGAGTTCCCAGGGACTAGAACACCAACCAATGAGCACACATGAAGAGGCCCTTGGCTCCAGTTGCATATGTAGCAGAGGATGGCATTGTCTGGCATCAATGGGAGAACAGATCTTTTGTCCAGTGAAGTCATGTTTTCCCACTCTAGGGGAATGTCAAGGTGCTGAGGGGAGAGGGTAGTTGGGATAAAGCACCATTGTGCAAGCAAGGGGAGGGAGAGTGGGCCTGGGAGTGGAGGGAAACAGGATAACATTTGAAATGTAAATACAAAGAATATCTATCCAGTAAAAATGACTTAACTAAAAAAAAGCTTTAGGACAAGAACTCCACATTTCTGAAGAAAGAAATCAAAGAAGATCCTAGGCAATAAGAGGATCTCCCATGCTCAGGGACTGAGAGGATTAATGCAGTAAAAATGGCCACCTTGCTGAAAGCATCTACACATTCAATGCAATCCCCATTGGACTGGAAACAAAGCAAGGAAAAACTTTTCACAATAGTCTCAAATAATATAAAATAACATTGGGTAACTCTAATCAAGTATGTGAAATACTTATATGATAAAAAACTTCTAATTTTTGTAAAAGAAAGTATCAGAAGATGAAAGGATCTCCTACGTTCATGGATCAGTAGATTTTAACATCTTAAGAAATGGCCAACCTATCAAAAGCATTCAATAGATTCAATGTGATCCACATCAAAATTCCTGTACAGCTCTTCACAAATCTTGAATGGACTATTCTCAACTTCATATGGAAATGAACACACACACATACACACACACATGCACACACACACAAAGACACACACACACACAAAGCAGAATATCTAAAACACTGTAATATAATAAAAGAACATGGTACTAGCCGAAGAACAGACACATTGATAAAAAGGAATTGAACTGATGTTTCAGACATAAATCCATACACCTACGATGGATTTAATCAAACTTGTTATCTGCATGGAGGAAAATTAAAATATATTCATACTTATCACCCTTTATAGCTTTCAACTCCAAATAAATCAAAATCTATGAATGTAAGCCAGATATACTCAACATGATAGGAGAGCATGCAGTGAATAACTTTGAACTCATTAACAGAGAAGTCTTTCTAAACAAGACACCATTAGTGCAAGTGCTAACACAAAAAATTAATAAATGAAAATGCATAGAACTGAGAAGCTTTCCATGCCAAAAGACACTACCATTAAAAAAATTATAGGGCTACAAAATGAGAAAAGATATTTACCCAAAAATACATTCTATAGAGAACAAAGGTACAAGCAAAAATAAATAAATAAATATCAATTAAAATATGCAAGCTTGTGGATTCTCTATGACAATCTCTGTGGAGGTTGCTCAGAAAGTCGGGAGTCTATTTATCTCAAGATCTAGCTTCACTTCTCTTCAAAATATAGCTAGTAGGTCATTCATTGTACCAGAGAGACACTTTCTCTTCCATATTTGATGTTTTTTCTATTCCCAATAACCAGAAATTGGAAATGAGCTAGATGCCTCTCAAAAGAAGAATGAATGAATAAAATATTATACTTTCAAGTATTACACAGCTGTTAAAGAAAAAGGCATTATGTAACTTGCAGGCAAATGATGGAACTGAAAAATTAACATCTCGAGGGAGGTATCCCAGACCTAGAAAGACAAATATGTCTTGTACCACTTATAAATGGATGTTAATTGTTAAGCAAATGATAACCAAGCTTCCCTAAATGTATCATAGGTATTTTTTAGAATAGAGAGAATAAAAAGTTTAAAACATGAAACTAAGTTTTTATGGGAAAATCTCAATTGTTTGTTGCAAGGCAGAGCTTTTTTTTTTTTTTTTTTTTTTTTTTTTTTTTTCTTACTGAAAGGATAGGTAAAACTGGATTTTAAAAAAATGCTGTGTTGAAAGACTTTAATCCCTAAAAAGTAACCCAAGGCCTGCTAGTAAATAAATTATAGAATTAAACCTATACCTTCTTAAATTTAACTAGAATATGTTCCAAAAGACATATTCTATTGACTTTCTCTTACAAAATCAGATAAAAATAAGGTGGTTTTATTATTTAACTGTTACTTTTCTCTTGATGTTACCATTAACAACCTCATACTCCAGAATGCCCTTCTACTTAACTGATGTGCAAGTTATGGCTGGAACACTGAATTTATGAAACTTTATTTTATCATAACTAATATTTTCTTTTTATTAAATAAAGCTTTACTTAATTACAATCACACAAAATGTCATATCATTTCAATATATTTTAAGATATGTTACTTACCATATGCTAAGAATAAATGAGTGCAAATACTCTTATATATTATTAACTTTTGTTTAAAAGTGTAACACATATGGGGCTCCCTATGAAGACCAGAAGAAGATGCTGGATCACTTGAAGATGGGGTTATAAGATATTTGAGCCAGCTCTCTGCTCCTCCCTGTTCCAGAGACAGCTGCATCTTCTCATGCAGTGCAGGCCTCATTCTGTATATAAGATTGTAAAGGTTGATGTGATTTGATTTGGCTGTACTGGGTACCTGGTTACCAGGGCTGCCATTTGCTCTGCATCTAGCAAAGTGAAGATTGTAACAATCAATGATCCCTTCATTGACCTCAACATGGTCTACATGTTCCATTGTGACTCTACCAATGGCAAATTCAATGGCACAGTCTAGGCTGAGAATGGGAAGCTTGCCATCAATGGGAGGCCCATCACCATCTTCCCGGAGTGAGATCCCACTAACATCAAATGGGGTGATGCTGGTGCAGAGTATGTCGTGGTGTGTACTGGTGTCACAGTGGAGGAGGCTGGGGCCGCTTGATAGGTGGGGCCAAAAGGGTCATAATCTTCCCCCCTTTGGCTGCCCCAATGTTTCTGATGGGTGTGAAGCATGAGAATACGACAACTCATTCAAGATTTTTAGTAATGCATCCTGCACCACCAATTGCTTAGCCTCACTGGCTAAAGTTATACATTACAACTTTGGCATTATGGAAGGGCTCATTATGATAGTCCATGCCATCACTGCCACTCAGAAAAATGTGGATGACATCTCTGAAAAGCTGTGGTGTGATGGCCATGGGGCAGCTCAGAACATCATCTCTGCATCAACTGGTGCTGTCAAGGCTTTGGGAAAGGTCATTCCAGAGCAGAATGGAAAGCTCACTGGCATGGCCTTCCATGTTCCCACCCCCATGTATCTGTTGTTGCCTGGTGAAACTTGCCAAGTATGATGACATCAAAAAGAAGGTGGTAAAGCCGGCAGTCAAGGACATACTATAGAGCATGCTGGGCTACACTGAGAACCAGGTTGTCTCCTGCAATGTCAACTGAAAATCCCACTATACCACCTTTGATGTTTGAGCTGGCATTGTTCTCAATGACTATGTGGTGAAATTCATTTCCTGATATGACAATGGATAAGGCTACTGTAACAGGGTGGTGGACCTCATGGCCTCTATTCCCTCCTAGGAGTAAGAAACCCCGAACCACCCACCCCCAAACAAGGACACTAAGAGCAAGATGAGAGAGGCTAGTTGCTGAGTAGTCCCTGTCCCAAATTGGCCCCCAACAATGAGTATCTCCCTCATAATTTGCATCTCAGACCCCCATTATAACAGGAACGACCTAGTGAGCTCACCCTACTTTCTTGAATACCATCATTAAGGCTGCATCTCCCCAAAACAACAAACAAATAAAAAGATGTGTGAGCCACCAAAAGTCAATGCTAGGAACCAAATCTGAGTCCTTTGGACAGGCAGGAACTGCCTAGCCATAACAACCTGTGGATATTAGTCTTTGAATACAAGCTATGAAAGGTAGGTGTCATGACCATTTCTGAAGAGCGTGCTGGTTTTGTGTTTCTTGTGATGTGTTTTGTTTTACTGTATTTGTTCTGACAAACTTGACTGACCAATACCAATAAATTGGGTATAAGTTCAAATACTTTGGGTTATTTAATGAACCTAATTTAACTAATTTATTATATTTTTGATGACTTGTTTTAAAAACAACTTTATTTTACAAAGCAAAGATAAATGTACAGATTTTAAAAATTTTTTGCTTAAAATTATACATTTTTGTCAGTACTGTTTTTTCAGATATTAAAATAATTTTTATATGAAACTATGTGAATATATTTTTTAGACAGTACTTGATTTTTTCAAGGGCTTGAAAGTATGCATTGAAAACGTAATAGTTACAATGAGTGTAAAGTACATGCAAAACAAAACGAAACATGGAAATAGTCAAAGTCTTCTTGTTTTGTAAATATATTATTTTTTTGTTTGTTTTCTTTATATCTTGGACTTCATATAGTCTGTGAGTTGTTTCTGGGGGAGTGCAAGGCTCTGGGGTTAGCATCCCACTATCAGTGACTGCATATTATGTCTGTTCTTTTGTGACTGGGTTATCTCACTCAGGATGATATTCTCTAGATGCAGCCATTTTCTTAAGAATTTGGTTAAGTCATTGTTTCTGGTGGCTGAGTAGTATTCCATTGTGTAAATGTACCACAATTTTTGTATCCATTCATCTTCTGAAGGACATCTGGGTTCTTTCCAGCTTCTGGCTATTATAAATAAAGCTGCTATGAACATTGTGGTACATATATCTTTGTTGTGTATTAAAGTGTCTCTGGGGTATATGCCCAAAAGTGGAATAGCTGGGTCTTCAGGTAGTACTATATCCAATTTTCTGAGGTATCGCCAGACTGATTTCCAGAGTGGTTGTATTAGTTTGCAACCCCACCAACAGTGGAGAAGTGTTCCTCTTTCTCCGCAGCCTCGCCAGCATCTGTTGTCATCTGAGATTTGGATCTTGGCCAATCTGACTGGTGTGAGGTGGAATCTCAGGGTTGTTTTGATTTGCATTTCCCTGATGGCTAAGGATGTGGAGCACTTCCTCAGATGTTTCTCCGCCATTCGGTGTTCCTCAACTGAGAATATTTTTTTGAGCTCTGTACCCCATTTTTTAATAGTGTTATTTGATTCTCTGGTGTTCGGCTTTTTGACTTCTTTGTATACCTTGGATATTAGGACTCTATCTGATGTGGTGTTGGTGAAGATCTTTTCCCATTCTCTTGGTTGCCTTTTTGTTTTCATGACAATTTCCTTAGTCTTACAGAAACTTTGCAATCTCATTAAGTCCCATTTCTTAATCTTTGACCTTAGAGCTTGAGCCATTGGTGTTTTGTTCAGGAAATTTTCTCCTGTGCCTATGTGTTCTAAGGTTTTCCCTACTTTCTCATCTAATAATTTTAGTGTATCTGGTTTACTGTGGAGATCTTTGATCCACTTACACTTGAGCTTTGTACAAGGAGATAAGAAAGGGTCTATTTTCATTCTTTTGAATGCTGAGTGCCAGTTGGACCAGCACCATTTGTTGAATAGGCTTTCCCTTTTCCATTGAATGTTTACAGCTCCTTTGTCAAAAATCAGGTGACCATATACATGAGGGCTCATTTCTGGATCTTTTATTCTATTCCATTGATCCACATGCCTATTTCTGTACCAGTACCATGCAGTTTTCAACACAATTGCCTTGTAATATAGCTTGAGGTCAGGAATAGTGATTCCCGCAAAAGTTTTTTGTTGTTGAGGATGGATTTTGCTATTCTAGGTCTTTTGTTATTCCATATAAAATTGCACATTGATCTTTCAATTCGTTAAAGAACTGGGTTGGAATTTTGGTGGGGATTTCATTGAATCTGTAGATTGCTTTTGGTAGGATGGCCATTTTTAAGATGTTGATTTTTCCAATCCATGAGCATGGGAGATCTTTTCATTTTCTGAAATTTTCCTTGATTTCCTTCTTTAGAGGTTTTAAGTTCTTGTCATACAGGTCCTTTACTTGCTTAGTTACAGTCACACCAATGTATTTCATAGTTTTTGTGACGATTGTGAAGGACACCTTTTCCCTAATTTTTTTTTCCACATGTTTGTCCTTTGAGTATAGGAAGGCTACTGATTTGTTTGAGTTAATTTTGTATCCAGCCACTTTGCTGAACTTATTTATCAGCTGTAGGAGTTCTCTGGTGGAATTTTTGGGGTCACTCAAGTACACTATCATGTCATCGACAAAGAGTGATGTTTTTATCTCTTCCTTTCCGATTTGTATCCCCTTGATCTCTTTCTGCTGTCTAATTGCTCCAGCCAGGACTTCCAGTACTATGTTGAATATGTAGGGAGAGAGTGGGCAGCCTTGTCGAGTCCCTGATTTTAGTGGGTGTTGGATTTTGTAAATGCTTTCTAAGCATCTAATGAGATGACTTTGTGATTTTGATCTTTGAGTTTGTTTATATGCTGGATTACGTTGATGGATTTCTTTATATAAAACCATCCTTGCATTCGAGGGATGAAGCCTACTTGGTCATGATGAATGATCATTTTAATGTGTTCTTGGATTCGGTTTGCAAGGATTTTGTTGAGTATTTTTGTATCAATGTTCATAAGTGAGATTGGTCTGAAGTTCTCTTTCCTTGTAGGGTCTTTGTGTGGTTTAGGTACGAGGGTTATTGTAGCCTCAAAAAATGAGTTAGGTAGTATTCCGTCTGATTCTATCTTTTGGAATAGTTTGGAGAGTATTGGTGTTATATCCCCAATATATGTCTGATATAATTCTGTACTGAACCTGTCTGGACCTGGGTTTTTTTTGGTTGGGAGACTTTTGATGACTTCTTCAAGTTTTTTAGGTGTTATAGGGTTATTTAGGTGGTTTACTTGGTCCTGATTTAACTTTGGGATCTTGTATCTGTCTAGGAATTCATCCATTTCCTCCAGATTTTCCAATTTTTTGGAGTATAAGTTTTTGTAGTAGGATCAGATGATTTCTTGAATTTCCTCAGTTTCAGTTGTTATGTCACCACTTTCCTTTCTGATTTTGTTAATTTGTATACTCTCTCTTTGCCCTCAAGTTAGTCTTGCTAGGGGTTTATCAATCTTGTTGATTTCCTCAAAGAAACAACTCTTGGTTATGTTGATTTTTTCAATGGTTCTTTTTGATTCTATTTGGTCTATTTCTGCCCTAATTTTGATTATTTCTTGCTGTCTACTCTTTTTGGGTATATCTGCTTCCTTCTATTCTAGGGCTTTTAGCTGTGCTGTCAGGTTGCTGATGTAAGCTCTCTCCAGTTTC
Organism: Micromys minutus; assembly: GCF_963924665.1. Classification (NCBI taxonomy): domain Eukaryota; kingdom Metazoa; phylum Chordata; class Mammalia; order Rodentia; family Muridae; genus Micromys; species Micromys minutus. The sequence goes on from NC_137984.1 coordinate 16,398,804, forward strand.
TTTTTGGAAGCACTTAGGGCTATGAGTTTTCCTCTCAGTACTGCTTTCATTGCATCCCATAGGTTTGGATATGTTGTGTTTTCATTTTCGTTGAATTCTAGAAAATCCTTAATTCCTTTTTTTATTTCTTCTTTGACCCTGCTATCATTTAAGAGAGCGTTGTTTAGTTTCCATGTGTATGTGGGATTTTTGTTGTCTTTGTTGTTGTTAAAGACCAGCCATAGACCATGGTGATCTGAGAGGATGCATGGGAGTATTTAAATCTTCTTATATCGATTGAGGCTCGCTCTGTGTCCAATTATGTAGTCAATTTTCGAGAAGGTGCCATGGGTTGGTGAGAAGAAGGTGTATTCTTTTACTTTAGGATAATATGTTCTGTATGTATCTCTTAATTCTAGTTGGTTCAAAGTCTCTGCTAGTTTGCAGTGTCCTTGTTCAGTTTCTGTTTTTCTGATCTGTCCATTGGTGAGAGTGGGGTATTAAAGTCTCCCACTATTATTGTGTGGGGTGAAATGTATTTTTTGAGCTTTAGTAGGATTTCTTTATGAATGTGGGTGCTTTTTTATGTGGAGCATATATGTTAAGGATTGAGAGTTTCTCCTGACAGGTTTCCCCTGTAATGAGTAAAAAGTGTCCTTCCTTATCTTTTTTGATAAATTTTGGTTGGAAATTTACTTTATTCGATATTAGAATAGCCACTCAATATTTATTTATGAAGTTTAACTGTAGATTTGTGGGTCTCCCTTCTCACTGGAGTTGTTAGCCACTGGCTCACCTGGATGAAGGGAGCATAGTTGATGAACAGGGTTTCAGATGGTCATGAGTAAGAAAGAAATATTACACTGGCATCAGCTGAGTGGAGACAGACCAATTTCACTCCACTGAGTCAAAGATTATATTGTTTTGGGGAAGCCTGTGGAAATATTCAGGGTGGGCAAAAGTCATTAGAAGAAGGCTAAGATATTAAGATATTTCATTAGCATGGGACGTATTCCAGAGATCTCAGGTACCTGCTGAATTGGTTCTTATTAGGAGAAAGAAATCTGAACTGGAAATCTAACTAAAGCTACATAACATTGCGCAGAAGATGTGTTCGGGTTTTCCAACCTCTCCAGACTAGGTCAGAGGAGAAGCCCTGTTGACCAAGAGAGTCCACATTTTTCAAGAGCTCAGAAGGCTATCAGGACAGTGGTAGACTTGAACTTTACTTAGCAGAACACAATAGAATAATTAGAGTCTATGATCACAATACTTTACTGAAGTTACTTTCAACAACAGATAGATGGAAAATACTTCTTTAGCACTAAGTGTCATTGAAATTTTGAAAACTATTTAATAATCTACTAGACAATATGGGGAAGATGATTCTTTGAATGCAATTCCTATGAGTGTCCACTAGCACTTGAGACCTATACTAATACAGAAATGAATAAATAATTGTGTTTTTTTAAGTCTAGTATCAATACAATCTCTGATAACATTAAACCTTGTACAGAACTCTCTAAAATAGAATATCTACAATTGTCATTAGATGTTTATTGTTCTGCTAGGCTCTAATCTTTGTTTTAACCCTGAAGCTCAGTGTGTAGTTGAAAGAGTAACTTATTCAGATTAAGGGGCAACAAATGACTGTCAACATGACCTTAAATGTCAGACATTGTTGGGGAGAAACATTTATTTGTGTTTTGCAAGTCCTTTTGGTTCCCATCTTATTACCAGTTTATATAACCAGAAAACAAGGACAAATGAACCATACTAAATATCCATAATAAAAGCCAATTCCCTGTACAGCTTACTTCTCTAGAAGAAAGCATTATTTTCAACAAGAATTCCTAATGATTACTTTGAGATGATATTTTACCTAAAATCAATTCAAATGTTTTTATTAGAGTGCATATTGCTTGAGGTGCAATAGGATATTTTAGGTATTTTAAGAAACAGTTGTGACAATAAAATGAGGAATTAAGAAAAACTTGCTCTAGAGAGACAATTATAAAATCACTTCTGCTTTAAATACCAAAATGTTTATTACTGACTGTTTTATTTCTTATCACAATATGAACAATTTTTTAAAAATATAGGAATATACAAAACAATACAGGCTACTACTTTAAATATATATTTGCATATTTCAAAGGAGAGATAGATCTCCATCTGGAATGTAAAATACAAAGGGCAAATAGATTATATCATTTTATAGAACATATAATTTCAATATATTACAGAAATGAAGATTATAAAAATTATATAAAAGATAATTAAAATACCAAGGGTTGACAAACAATTGCACTTGAATATCATACAAAGAAACACTGTAGAAGAAAGCACCCAAACTGAGTAGAATGGCTTCCTATAGAATGCTAAAATGTATCACAGTGGACAGTTGAGGTCCTGGGCAGTGCTCTTCGGGTGAGCATCCAGGATAAATACAGAAAGTGAACAAAGCTTGGGCATTAGTGAACAAGTAAAAAGGCACTGCTGCCATACACTTAGACTACCATTTACACTTTTCTGGGGTTGGAATTCTGTCAATTTTGTATTAATCACATGTGTGTAAGTTTTCCTTGAAAACAGTAATCATGATGAACTGCCTTCATTTAGCAGACAGATCAGGGTATAAGCACAGAGCTGGCTGTGGAAAGCATTTTTCATGAGCACTATCAACACTAGGAAACTATAATTTATATCTAGCTAGCAATATAAATAGTGTATAATACAATGCCATGAATTATTTGACAATGTTTTAGTGAAACACCACCAAACTTTGCTATTGTCTGACCCTTTAACCTTAGGAGATCAACACTGACACAACAGCTGTGAACCCTTCTTCAGGATTTGAAAGACGACATTGATTTCTTGGACCACTCACTATTTCTCATATGTCTAGCTCTTACAGTTTCTCACTCGAGGCTAACAAAAACTGAACTGATTAACAAAACTAAAATAATTCGTCTATTAAATGTTTATAAGACATTGCTATTAGATTCTTCAAATCTGTGACCTAAGATCAGATCCACTTAGTTTATAAACAGAATTTTATTATAGTCATGAAATATCATTTTATCCCTCTACCTTTCAATGATCTCGTGTATTTTGGTCTAGCTTTCAATTTGCAATGGAAAAGCTATTCTATTATTTATTAAAACATCCTTATTCCTGGAGCCATGTTGAGAGATCCATTCAAATACATAAGCGAGTTCTTACTGTCCTAGAAAACTATTTTCCTAAAAACTATTTATGAAAATTATTAACCTCTGAATGAAGTATTTGTATCTTAAAATGCCTTTATTTCACCAAATATAGTAAATCCTGCTGTTGTTTAATCCCAAGAATGAAGAAAAAACTTCAAGGTCATCTTCAGTTGCATAGCAAATTAAAAGCTAGTCTAATACTACATATGACACGGCCTCCTTCATGACTGTTTTCAATTAAGCATCACTTCACTGGGTCACTATAAACTTGTAGTGTCAAGCATCTTCATGATGATAGCATATCATTCAATTATGAACAATTTAGAGTTAGTTTTGAATCCAGGAAGAGATACTATAGAATGGTATATGTACTGGCTGGTTTTGTGTCAACTTGACACAAGCTGTAGTAATCACAGAGAAAGAAGCCACAGTTGAGGAAATGTCTCCATGAGATCCAGCTGTAAGGTTTTTTCTATCTCAACTGGTGTTCAAGGGGGGGGGGGCCAAGCCCATTGTGGGTGGTGCCATTGCTGAGCTGGTATGTATGGGTTCTATAAGAAAGCAGGCTGAGCAAGTCAGAAAAAGCAAGCCATTAAGTAGCATTCCTCTATGGCATCTGCATCAGCTCCTGCTTCCTACCTGCTTGAGTTCCAGTCCTGACTTCCTTTGGTGATGAACAGAAATATAGACATGTAAGTTGAATAAACCCATTTGTGTTCTTTTGAACTTTACAAAAAGTAATTATTGTAGCTCTAATTTCAATATGATGTCATACATGATTCACAAAAATGTATGTTCATTTTTTGTCACAACCTTAAAAGATATACTTTCAGTTTTCCCTTAAACAGCAACATATTGGCCATGTCTTTGTCATACATAACATTTATTATGTTGGTGTATAATCTTTCCATTTTTAAGGAATTTTGATATATTTCGTTTAATTTGTTAAAAGGACATTTATATTCCTTTTGTGTGTGTTGCATTAGGTTGATTATTAATAACTGTTTGATATACTGTTAATGAGTGCTACAGTAAGAATTTTAACCAATCCTTCCTTGTATGCAATTCTCTAGAATGTATTTGGCATGTACTTTTTGCAAAGTTTCAGTTGAAGTCAGACATCTGAGTTAACAAATTTTAGGGTAATAAACTGAGGAAAGAGGATGTTGGAAGTCGTATGTTGAGTGAATCTATGAAAGGAGAATGAGGAAGACCCAGAGAATTGCATGAGACTATCAGATCACTGGCATCAACACTAGTTAAACACATACACAAACCAGTAACATTCTCAGTGGTATAGCATGCAGTGATAGGGGTTCTTACTCTTGGACATTTTGTTCAGTTCTTTTCAAACAACGTTTCAATGAAAGAAGAAAAGGAGAAACATTGTGAGTGATCATTTTGTTTTATTTAGTATCTTATTAGGTTTAGAGTATGGCATTTAATCTTTCCATAAATTCTGTATATTAAGTTAAGACATATAGGCAAAGGTATGAGAAACTTTAATAATTATTTTAAAAATTCAATCAATTGCTGTCTTAAAACAAATTTAGTGACAAATTATTGAAGTTTTTCTATGTTGGCAACAGTAATAGTTACCTGTAGGAAAGATTTTTTTAAGTTCACTTCTGTTGGAAACTCTACCTTTCATTCTTCAACATTCCACACTGTATTCTCAATGTATACCCATGGTGAGGTAAAATTTATTCTAGTTTTCTGTACTATTTATAGTTTATAGAAATGGTATATAATTATGGACTATGAAATAATACTTCAATTTATGCTTAAAACGTGGAATGATTAAATTAGGCTAACTATCAATACAAAAGAGATAGAAAAAGAAAGAGGGAGGGTTCTGGAGGGAGGAAGGAAGTCAGAGAGACAAAGACAGAGAGAGAAAGACAGAGACAGAGACACAGAGAGACACAGAGAGACAGAGAGATACTGGGCTTGTGTTGCAATAATCCAAATCTTTGAGTAGAAAAAAATGTGGAGAATAAAAAGTACAATGCTATACAGTGTTTTCTTAGGCAAGAACGTTTTTTTTTAATAATTTTTGGTTATTCAGTTCTTATTTTTACAATCATAGGCCATGATATGATCTTGACACAGTAATAATTCAATTTAAAATATACCTTTCCATTTGTTGATTCATGTCACTTTTCAGGTGTCAGAGTTTTCTCACTAAGTGATTATATTCTTTGGGTCCATTCTCTTGAGAGATAATCAGCTCGTAATATTTTCTAAGAGACTAGATTTAGGTCACACATGACAACAAGTTTACTGAAGCTCATTGTATTTCTTTGAAAGGATACCTGCAAGCAGCAAGCAGATGAGCAGATTTGTATGTAGAACAATTAAACTCTAACAATGAGTGGAAAGAGAGAGCATCACTTGCAATTAGACTGTGGCTCTGTTCAAAATGTGTGTACAGTAGCTAAGGACACTATAAAATAAGTTCAGAACAAATTAGTTGGCTAACCACACCCAACATCTACTCATAGGATCCAAGTTCACAGTATTCCTAGTTATGCACATTTCTCTCCCCCTTGTTCTTCATTCTTGTACTTGGACTGTGTTGGCCAGGAGGCTGAATAGGAGATGTGACAATACATTCTTCTTCCATGCATAGACAAAACTGTGGTGGGCTGAGGGGAAAAAGTCCAGGTAGTTTGGCTTTGAATGAAGTACAAAGTACCAGTGTGACATGGAGCTATACTAAAGTAAATGCAACTTAAACTACAAAAATGTGAGAAAATGTCATCAGAAAAAATCTGAGACATTTTATCAGGAGTAGTGAAAAAATGAACCCCTGCCTATGAAACAAAATAGTTAGAATGAAAAATAGAATTGCTTTTATGAGAAAATCTCCAAATTCATATACTTTGGTGTAGAAGTATGATTGGAAATATGCAACGATACCTAGAGTCCCACGTAGACAACAATTTGATTAACGCAACCAGCACCCTAAAACCAGAAAGCTAAAATAACTTTAGCTGTAAATGTAACCAAATTAAAGTAACATATTTTATCAGACTAAGTGGCCTTTTCTGTTCTTGCTTCATTTCGAAAGGCTGTATTAACGGCCCTTCCCTTGAAGTTTTGCTTTCTCCCATGAATATAATTGGTGGTGATTGATAACCAGACATAAAAAAGCTTTGTAAAACTTTTCCAGGAACATTCCATTTTGCTGTATTTTTTTACAGTTTTCAGTTACATTCTGAAAGGGTAAATATATGTATTAGCTCATTTGCATAATGGAAGCATGGAATCAGCATAGCTGTTGCACTTGCTAACCTGTCACTGAGAGTCTTAGAGCCTCTGCTGAGATTGAAGAAGAGAGGCCGCATGCATTCAAATCAGTTCACTGCTGAGAAATTTTTTAAAATTTCAAATAACAACCTAATGTTTGAAGTAAATTGATTTCTAGCTTAAGCTAACTTGTTTAAATTGATTGAACTAAGCAAACTCATGGCCTGCATCATACTTCTTCCTGCCTTCTGCTCAGTGTGAAATGCTGTTTTATAATAAAAGTTTTATGTTAATAGGGAAAGATGCAAGATCTCTGAATAAATTAGACCCAGAGTCAATAAATAAATTTATTTTCTCAATTTTAAGGAAAAGAAAATAACTCTTAGTAGTGTGAGAGGTTTTTTTTTTTTTTTTTTTTTTTAATGACTAAAATTCTTTTCCTTAGGAAAACTTGAGAAAAAATGAACAAGCATGAAGTCCTAAAATGGAGGACATCTTGGTTTTTTCCAGCTTTAAATATTATAAATAAGGCTACTATGAACATGGTGGAGCATGTGTCCTTATTGTATGCTGGAGCATCATTGGGGTATATGTGCAGAAGTGGAATAGCTGGGTCTGCAGGTAGTACTATGTCTAATTTTCTGAGGAACCAGCAGACTGATTTCCAGAGTGGTTGTACCACCTAAAACCCCACCAACAGTGGGGAAGTGTTCTTCTTTCTCTGAATCCTTGCCAGAATCCTCTGTCATCTGAGTTTTTGATCTTAGCCATTCTGACTGGCGTGAAATGGAATATCAGGGTTGTTCTGATTTGCATTTCCATGATGACTAGAAATGTTGAGCATTTTTTTAGGTGCTTTTTGGCCATTGGTTTTCCTCAGGTGAGAAGTCTTTATTTAACTCTGTACTCCATTTTTAATAGGATTGTTTGTTTCTCTGGAGTCTGACTTCTTGAGTTCTTTGTATATATATTGGATATTAGACTTCTATCAGATGTGGGATTGGGCTGCCAATTTGTTTTCTTGACAATGTCCTTAGCCTTACAGAAACTTTGCAATCTCATTAATTCTCATTTATTGATACTTGATCTTAGAACACCAGTCATTTGTGTTCTGTTCAGGAAATTTTCCTCTATGCCTATGTATTCTAAGCTTTTCCCCACTTTCTCTTCTAATAGTTTTAGTGTACCTGGTTTTATGTGGAGATCTTTGAACTACTTGTACTTGAGCTTTGTAGAAAAAGATAAGAAAGAATCTATTTTCATTTTTCTGCATGCTGACTGCCAGTTGAACCAACACCATTTATTGAAGAGGCTGTCCTTGAGTGTATTTAGCTCCTTTTTCAAAGATCAATTGATCATATGTGTGAGAGTTCATTTCTTGGTCTTCAATTCTGTTTTATTGATCTACTTGCCTATCTCTGCAAAAATAACATATGGTTTTTAACAAAATTGCTTTATAATATAACTTGATGTCAGGGATGGTCATTCCCCCAGAAGTTTTCTTGTTGTTGAGAATAGGTTTGCTATCTTGGGGTTTTTGTTATTCCAAATGAATTTTCAAATTGTTCTATCTAACTCTATCAAGAATTGAGTTGGAATTTTGATGGGGACTGCTGATATTATGTTTTAAACAAAAGTATTTTTTCATAATTTTGAGCATTTTGAGATTTTTTATGATAATTGCTTAATCCATATTTTCCTTAACTAAGAATCTTCACCCTCTAGCTAAACATTATGTTTGATAGATCATTTTTAACATTTGTTTAAAAAAGAAGAAAATTTTCATCTCTAAAAGAACATAGAAAAGAAATAAACCACTTTCTCAGAATCCTTACAAGTATCTCATAACAAATTCCCCAATTGTTATCTCTTTATGCATAACTAATTTAACTTTAAAAATCTCTACTGTTGGAGAGAGCCCACGTCAAGCTCAGGATGCCTAGGACCCCTGATGACAAGGGGAAAAACACCCAACAGCCTGCTACAGCTGATGCTGTGTTTCAGAGTACAAGGTGTCTTGGGGGTCCCCAATATGAGTTCTAAGAGGCCCTAAGACTTGCTTCTTTGCCACAAGCACCTTGTGGTATCATTACAGCAACTATTCTTAGTGCTTATCATTTCCCTTATTTATTTGCTCTTCCTTTTCTGTCCCCCTTTTTTTGATTAAATCGGCATTTGTGACCTGGCAATATCAGATAGGAGCCTGCTTGATATCCAGGAACCAGATGTTACTGAGAATATTACAGTGAAAGCTGTTTATGAATTCAAGGGAAATGTAATTGTAGAGGAAGCTCTACACATTGTGGGAAATTATTCCCAATGCAAATTGATATGATGTTAGTTACAACATCTTGGGAAATATTGACATATTATGGCCAGTCATTTGAGGTGGACATGAAAGTAACCTACAGCCTCAGGCAGAGGTGAATAAATGCAGCTCTTTCCCTAGTCTTAGTTTCAATTCTATATATTAAACACAGGATATTTTATTACAAAACTGAGGATGGAATCACATACAGATATTTCCCAGAACATCAGCAATGGGTTCCTTGGAATCATGGACAATGGTGACAGGCCCCTGGGAATTCTCCAAACTGGTTTAGTGAGGAAGTTTTTGGTTTAGGCTTTGCTTCAGACAGATGGGGTCCTGCACGTTTGAACCAGATGGTAATCTAGTGGATTAGGGTATGGGACTCAGTACTAGAAAAGAATGTTGATGAAGGAACATGCCCTTTGCTCTATTTTTAAGATCACCTTGGAGCATATTGTCCTGGGACTGTATTCCCAAAGCAACGAGAATTAACAAAGACATCAGGGTTAGCAGTAGGACCTCATGTTTGCCCTTTGATGAAACCATACTGTCTTGCACATGTGTGAAAAATATTGACCTTGTAACCGCAATACCATGCCTTCGACCTCACAGGAGACTGGTGATATAATGGAATTGTGCTTGCTACAAAACTTTTATGTTTGAGATTTTATAGTTGCTGTTTTCTGTTCTAAATCTGTACTACTCTGAATCATCAGAAAATGTTGGCACCGGAAAGTAGAGAAGCATTTACTCTTCTGCCCCCTATGACCTTTGTAACCCAACTTCCTTGTATGATTTCAATAAAAGACTATAACTGAGTCAAGTCAAGAGCACTCTGATTCTTGTGTTCAGAAACTCTCCCTAAATATAAATCAACTTGTATTTAAATTGTTTGTTTTCTTACTCACCTACCAGGCTTCCCTAGTCCTTGAGGACTTCGAACTCATGACAAGGCTAGATCCTAACACTCCACCGCTAGCTTCTGCTAACCACAACACAGACTATGTTAGAAATTATTTTTCATTTAAAATGTTTATCTAATATCAAACTATACATTTAGATTGTTTGGAAAAATGTAACGCAGTGGATACAGTGGTAACTTTGTTTACTATGCTCTTGAGTTAAATAGAATATAGTATAGTTTTTGTTGAAAAGTTACTATGTTCTGATTTATACTATTAGATTTGATTTGTATTATTAGAGATTCTGTTCCATATTTCTGCTGAACAACTAATGAAAGATATGGAGATTAGATAAGACAAGAATGTAAAGTTGCTGAGTGCATTGCTCACATACACTTTTGGTTTGACTGATTTTCAGCCAAATCATTCTCACAAAGCTGCATATGTAGTGCTTCTCTTGTTATGAGGATGCTGAAGGGAAGGCAAGGACTAGGACATACCTAGAAGAAAGATGTCCTGGTCACTCATAATTTATATTACTTAATGATATTTTGTTTTAAATTGCTTTTAAAAATCATGAATTCTTCCTCTTCAGAGTTTAGAATATGAATGTTACTTTACATACATTTTTATTGCACTTGCAATGTATGTTGTGCACACATGAATGGGAACATATGTATACTATAGAAGTACACAACAGAAGTTCTCACCTCCTGCCATGTGTACCACGGGGAAGAACACATGTCATTGACCTGGGCAGCAAGAACCATCACTTACTGAACCATCTCATTAGCTCATTATGGGTGTGTGTCTATTGATGTTTAAGTTTTTCAAACAATTTCAATTTAATTTACACTAATACTTTTTAGAAAATAGAAAAATTTAATAATATTTGTAAATATTTGTTATTATAGTGAAAAATGACATTAATAAAGTAGATATTTCTAAAACTTAAATTCAAAATGCTTGCATCAATATATTTTATAACTATATCTAAATATAATCTATAAGCTATATACTTGAAAATAGAAGCTATATACTGTGTTAAATAAACTACAGTTGTCAACAATACCAGTGTCAACACTAATTAAATATTGACAATAACTAAAGAGTAACATCAAATATCCCAATAATGAGTTGTTATGAAGTAGGACTAATTTTATATGTGTGTGTTAAAATCACAATCGTGGAAACAATTTAAAGTAATTAAAATCAGTGTGGCTGTCTATACTGTAAACATAAAATGAAACAGATAAGGCACTGAATTTGGGGACTGAGAGTCGAGATATGTGTGTTTGTATATAACTGTATTTATGAGGTTGTTGATATAGTAGACATATGTCGGAAACTGACAGTTTACAAAACGCAAATGTACAAACAAGAATTTGACTATTTTAAATAAATGTAATTTAGCCATTTAGTTGTCACTTTTGGCTGCACTTCTAAACCTGCCTATCGTTTTCTACTGTTTATCTCTGAATCAAAACATGATATCAGGTAGCTCTCTACGAATTCTTCTGCTAGTCGTATTGAAAAACCACAAATTTATTTAGGATGTGACTATGTATGTCCCTGGTGGAGTACCATCCTATCTACCATCCACTCCTGCTCTCAGGGGACATTGTAGAAAGCTATTGTTCTCATTAACTGATGCTCACAGTGTTTGTGTCTTCAGCTACTGTGTGTAGGCTTATGATATGTGCCTTTAACAACTAGGTTCAGTTTTTTACCTTCTGTAACTGGACACTCATAATTTTCTTATTAATTGCTTGTAAAATTTAAATACCCTTTGTTGTTTCTTCAACCACTCACTATATTGCACATTATCCAATGCAGGCTGACCTGTTCCTATTCCTTAGCCAATTCAGATTTCTCTATTCCTTTTTGTCTTAGCCTTTTTTAAAAAATACAAAATGGCAGTCAACAGAGCGAGAAAAGATCTTTACCAACCCCACATCAGATAGAGGCCTAATATCCAAGGTATACAAAGAACTCAAAAAGCTAGACACCAGAGAATCAAACAACCCTATTAAAAATGGGGTACAGAGCTAAACAAAACATTCTCAATTAAGGAATATGGAAAGGCTGAGAAACATCTAAGGAAGCGCTCAACATCCTTAGCCATCAGGGAAATGCAAATCAAAACAACCCTGAGATTCCACCTCACATCAGTCAGATTGGCCAAGATCCAAAACTCAGGTGACAGCAGATGCTGGCGAGGATGTGGAGAAAGAGGAACACATCTCCACTGTTGGTGGGTTGTAAACTGATACAACCACTCTGGAAATCAGTCTGGCGATTCCTCAGAAAATTGGACATAGTACTACCTGAAGACCCAGCTATTCCACTTCTGGGCACATACCCCAGAGACACTCCAATATACAACAAAGACACATGCACCACAATGTTCATAGCAGCTCTCTTTATAATTGCCAGAAGTTGGAAAGAACCCAGATGTCCTTCAGTAGATGAATGGATACAAAATTGTGGTACATTTACACAATCGAATACTACTCAGCTGTCAGAAACAATGACTTAATGAAATTCTTAAGAAAATGGTTGCATCTAGAGAGTATCATTCTGAGTGAGATAACCCAGTCACAAAAGAACAGACATAATATACAGTCATTGATAATGGCATACTAACCCCAGAAAGTTCTGAACACCCCAGAAACAACTCACAGACTGTGTGAAGTTCAAGGGAAAAAAACAAAAAAACATTATGCTTAATCCTTACACACCAAGAAAACTTTGACTAATTCCTGGTTACATCCTGTTTTACATGTACTTTTTGCTCATTGTAACTAGTAAGACCTTAATGCACACTATCAAACCTTTGGAAAAAAAAAAAAGCCAAGCACTGACAAAAATGTATTCGTATACATTTATGCAAAAATGCTTAAACTTCGTTTTTTTTAATCTTTTTTTAAAAATAAAGTTGTTCAAAGAAACAGAGATACGTGTACAGATTTTTAAAGCATTTTGGCATAAAACTGTATGAATATACTTTTGTCAGCACTTGATTTTTTAAAGGTTTGATAGTATGCATTGGAATTTTACTAGTTACATTATGCATTAAAATACATGTAAAACAAAACATAACATGGAAATAAAGTTTTTTTGCTGTTATAGATTAGACATAATTATTATTAAATACCAAAAATTGCCACAAGCCTATCTTCTTAGCTCTTGAGTTATTAATGATTTAAGGTCTAGGTGTACCCCACTCTGAGAGGGTGCTATATACTTTTTTTTTTCTAAGAAGGGTTGAGGCTTCCACTTTTTGGCCTTTCTGTTTTTGAGCTTCATATGGTCTGTCTTCTGCAGTATCCATTCATCCACTGGTCCACAGTGACTATCTGAAACTGTCAGCTAAAACTTTACACTTAGTCCCAGATTAAGTGCCTCCTGTAAACTCCTCTTGCCTTCCTGATGCTGAACAACATTTTAGATTCACAGAGCAATACTTTAGTTTGCCACAAGCAATCAAAACCAGGATATGGTACTTCCAAAATATCTACAGACTACTGCTCTTCCTAACACTTCTTCAAGGATTTTCATCATTAATTAAAGAATACACTATATCTTTTGATTGACCTAGTGTTTGGATCACAGATTGCTAATTTTAGTTTTGATAGCTACAAGTCAAAATTTACTGGAATCAAAGGTTTTGAAAGATTCTTGAAAGCTATGGCCTTGCAGTCAAATCTGAACTTACATTTCAAGACTCTTTTTACCCTAATACTCAGAAATTCCACAGTTTCTAATTAGATTTTTGAAATTCTTTATTCTCAAGAGCGATGAGGCTTTTCCCTTCTGGTCAGTTATTAATAGAAGAAGGATTACATGAAGGAATTTAATTACAAAGCAGGAAAGTAATACACATGCAGGTGTCAATAAGAATGTAAAATTTCTAATAATATGGGTATATTTGATTAAACAAAAAAGTATATTGAAAGTGTACATATTTTTTTTTACAATATAGATGTCGTAATGCTGACATATTTCCTTTCAACAAAAGAGTGACAAGGTAAAGTGGATTAAGGAAGAAGCATTCTCAAGAACTGTTGTAACAAGTCAAAGAAAATAAGAAGCAATTTTAACTAGCAGGAACTTGGCAAGGACTCCTACCACTAGCCTAACTGAAAAGTAGCAATTTGGAGACCTGTATATCCTTTGTACTGTCTACCAGGTGGATTATTTTAACTATGTAGGATTTGAGTTAAAAACATGTTGCTATTTTACAAGAAATTCAGCAAAAGCAGTCTAGTTTCAAATCACTCTGAAAGTCATTTTTGCTTTAGTTTTCTGCGCTGTATCTATGTATTTCCTTCTCAAGCCCTCAGTATTTTCAAATTATAAGCTTATATTTACATTATAGAATGTAAAACAAATATAAATCAAGACAATTTCAATATTCATGAACATGAAACCTCACACTGTCTTTATTAGAGCACCATTTCTTTTTCTTTTTTCCATGAAAACAAACAAACAAAACAAAACAAAAACAAAAAATGTTTTCTACTTCTGTCCAATTATCTAACACCATCCTGATTTCTATCTAATTCCAACCATGTCTCTGATTAAAGGCAGTTTTGTTGTTGAGAATATGATTCAAGTAAACAGAATACCAGCTGTGTTTCACCAAGAGAAAATTAAACCAAGGCCAATAATTAAACCTTTGTTTTCTGATAATAAACAACTTTTACAAATTTGAACATTAATATTAATTTCAAAATTTCACAATATTTTAAAGTCAATATCATCATATAGTCTTTCAAGACTGTTTTTAAACAAACATTGTGAATATGATTTTTTAATAACTCTAATTAGGTGGAAGTTGGCTTTTTTTTAATGTATGTAGAACTCATTCAAATCAGTGAATCCAGTTCTCTACTTATGGTCATGCAGTCTCACTAGTCTCTGTCAACATACTTAAAACTGACATTTTGTGTGTGGTAAATCATAAATTCCTATTGAAATGGACTGCACCCTTAAGCCATTCAAGAGAAAACAGGACTTGACCTACTTAAGATCTTACAAAAATCCTGTAGAAGATATTTTTAAAACATGATCTCATAGCTATCTAAGCTTAGAGATTGCTGCCAGCTGAACTCTCTAACCTTAGAAAACTGATAACCCTCTAACAAGAAAAATGGTAAAATATTTTTATCCATCTAGCCTTAGCAGGGCTCTGTGAATAAAATAAGATTAAATCTATTAAAGCACTTTAGAAATAAGTATTCTTTGTACCTCTCAGGTATTATTAGATAAAAGAACCACAATGTAATCCTCTTATAATGTAACATTATCCACAATATTCTCTTGTCAGGAAGTTTTTAGAGCCTCTTGGATCTCCCAAAGTCAGGATAGATTTCTTTCCCTGGCATTAAATGTCATCAACAACTGAGTGAAAAACTCTCTTTTGGAATTAAGTGCTGTTATTACCTATGTTGATGCTGCACTGCATTTGTTATGTAGAATGATGGCATGGCTCACAATTTGTCATCTTCTATGCTCATTGTCATTCTTTTATTTTGGAATGTGTCTTTAACCTTCAATCAAAGGTATCTATCTATCCACTATCTCTTATATTTAGTGAAATGGGGCACATGGAAGAACTTTAGCAAAGAGGCTATAACAAACATTATTAATCATAGTACTTGATTAAATTTAAAAATTAAGATTGTCCCACTTAGGAATCTAGCAGATATACAGACAATATTGCTGATGCCAAGAAGTGCATGCTGACAGGAGTTTGATATAGCTGTCTCCAGAGAGGCTCTGCCAGATCATGACAGATACAGAGGCAGATGCTCACAGCCAACCACTGAACTGAGGGTCCCTAATGGAGGAGTTAGAGAAAGTATAGAAGGAGCTACAGGGGTTTTCAACCCCATAAATACAGTAGTACCAATAACCAAAGCTTCCAGGGGCTAAATCACAATTTTTGAATGAGGTTTTTTTTGTTTCTTTATTCCTGCACCTGCCACTCCTAAACACCAGATTCTAGAGTCTTCATTATTTAAATGAGAAATTACACAAGGAGTTACTCTCCAGGTATCTTCTACCTTTGTTTTTGTCCTTCTGGAAAACTTAGATATAAATCTGCTGATACCAGTTCCCATGCATCTCTCTGTATGGATCCATGCAGAGCCTCTTAGGTGGAACCCCTCTCCCTGGTTGCTTCTCTACTAGCCAGGATCTTTGCTCACATGTTCCACAGCCAGGTAAAATCATGACTCAGTACTCTAATTTATCAATCAGATTGATATGTTAAATTCTAAATCCACAATACATCCACATAATAAGCTTACCACCACTTGACAAAGTTGCAAACTGCCCACCTAGATGAAACAAATCAACCCATAGAAATTCTTAGAAATAATCATATCTACCTATTGTCAAGTAAGACCGCTTGGGTCTAGAACCTCCTACTTCAGCTCATCTTGATTCTCCCTCCTTCTTCTTTCCCACCTTACCAAAACTTTGTCTCTGCCCTACTCTCTACCTTCCAATCATGCATCACCTTGAATAAACTAGTGCCAGCCCTCATCTGCATATAAACATCAACCTGCAAACCTGAAGTAATACAATGTGCTTCTACAGCACATTTTAACTTCAACCTACACATTCAACTTTAACCAGAGATATATTTCTCTCTGTCTCTGTCTCTGTCTCTCCATTTCTCTTTATCCCAATCTCCCAATCTTTCTCTCAATCTGTCTCTGTCTCTGTCTCTCTGTCTCTCTCTCTGTATCTCTCTCTCTCTTTCTTTCTCTCTCTCTCTCTCTCTCTCTCTCTCTCTCTCATTGGCTATTTTCTTTAATTACATTTCAAATGTTATCCCCTTTCTTGGTTTTCTCTCCACAAAGCCACTAACCCAGCCCTCAGCCTTACTGATTTTATAAGGGTGCTCCCCTCTCCTAAAACCACCTCAAACCAGCCAGTAGCCTTCCTCTTCTCAAAGGATAACCAAGCTAAGAAAGAAATTAGAAATTATTAAACACCCTTCAAAATAGTCACAAGTAATATAAATATTTGGTGTTACTCTAACCAAGCAAGTGAAAGATCTGTATGACAAGAACTTCAACTCTCTGAGAAAAGAAATTGAAGATGACCTCAGAAGATTGAAAGATCTCCCATGGATAATGAATTATCAGGATTAACATAGCAAAAATGGCCATCTTCTCAAAAGCAATGTACAGATTCAATGTAATCCCCATCAAAATTCCAACACAATTCTTCACAGAGATAGAAAGAGCAATTCTCAAATTCGTTAAAAATAATAAAACAGGATAGTAAAAACTATTCTCAACCATAAGAGAACTTCTGGAGTAAATCATCATCCACGACTTCAGGCTGTATACAGAGCAGTAGTGATGAAAACCACATGGTATTGGTACAGAGACAGACAGGTATATCAGTGGAATAGAATTGAAGTCCCAAAATTAAACCCACACAGCTTGGTTTTTTATTATTTTTAATGAATTTGAGTGCACTGGACAGGGCTGAGAAGAATGGGCTTCCTGCAAACATGGATTCCCTGTGGTGTGATGTTTTAAACTTTTTACAGCAGATCCTAAAATAAGTGATTACATTCCATTTTTCAAAATATATGAGTGAGACTCAAGTTATCATCCTGATCATTTAAAGTGTAATCATTCAGTCAATTATTGACAATGTTGTGTATCTTTGTTATATTTTAAAGCTAGAGAAATTATTGTAGCCTAATTTGGAAAAAAATCATTCCACTTAATTTTTAAAAGCAGAGGATTAATCATTGCAATAACTAGGGATTCACTCATTCTTCCACGTTGAGATGGTTCTCAAATTGTGTATTTTTTGTTTAAGACATATTTTTTTTTGTATAGAATACCATTAACTTTGGAATATAAAATTTTCTCATTCTGTGCATTTCATACATACAAGTTTCCTATTGTGTATAGAAACAATGCAAGTGAAAATGTAGCCTGCATACTAAGGCATTTGTTGTTTCATTACAGTTAGAAACTCATGTTTATTCAGTGGTAATTTGCTCTAAAGCTTATAGAACAGAGAACTAAACTAATTCCCTTTGGGTTGTTTGCTTTAGAGTAATTAAATATTGGTATTTTAGCTCTGCAATAGTTAAATATTATCAATTCACCTTTAAAATGAAATTGCTTCTCAGTGTAATTTTTCAAAGAATAAAAACATTACTAAGTGATTAAAATCTTATATAAAAATTGCTCTATCATAATTAGCAATATTGACATTGACCTCAATGTTTCCTCCAGAATGTCAACATGATAGTTCTGCAAACTGGGCTCTCTTACCTGGTTTGTTTTAATCGTAAATCCAATCTATTAAAAACATCTATTAAACCTCTCTCTCTCTCTCTCTCTCTCTCTCTCTCTCTCTCTCTCTCTCTCTCTCTCTCTCATTTCCTTCAGATTGAAAACTGATTTACTATTATTTGTGTAGCTAACATTATACTTAGATGTTTCCTAGTCCCTTTCTGGTCATTTTGAAATATCCTGGAATAATGAATAAAGGAACAAGAGTGAGTATTAAAAACAAATTAGTATACTTTATTACCATTGTTTTTTGCTTACTCTGAGCACAATCATTTCTGTAGACCAATGAAATATGATAATAGTAACTTTCCTTTCATAGCTTTGTTCATAATACTCCCAAACTGAACCTAAGATTATTGTAGCCAAAATAGTCTTAGAGAAAAACACCATTAAAGACATCAAAATACCTGATTTATAATGTATATACATATACATATATACGATTATCCATATATTAATTGCATGAAGTCAACATAAAAACAAATATATATATAATTCAATTTTGTGCTACACAGAATGTAACACAAAGAGTAATCCAATAATTACTTGACACACATACACTCTTCTCATTCTTGACATGTTGGCAAATTTTCTGTTACAGATAAATTATCCCTTTAACAAGTGGTACTGAGAAAATGGGATAAGAATATATAATGAACTAAATCACCCTGTCTAAAAATAAAATCAGATGTGTACATCTGAGTGTGTTTGTGTGTGTGTTCATGTTCACCTATAACTGGAAATATACTAGATTAATGTAAGGCAATGGAATGCCTGATTTTCTGAATATGAGTCAGAGAGTGAGAACAAAAATATACACACAGAACATGTATAATATTTTTTTAAAAATCTATATGTCAAAGTAATCAATAAATGGGTTAGCATAATTTACATGGTTCAGAAAATGTTTACCAGCTCTTACTGGACATAGTATTAATATCTAGTTTACATAAGAATTATGAAAAAGTTAATAACAAAAACACCAAGAAATATACTCAACTAATGGAGAAAACACCTAAGCAAACATTTCTCAAAAGAAAAAAATGTATCTGGTAATTATAGGAGATAATTATCTTTATCTGTTGAAAAATGCAAATCAAAACTACATTGAAAAATCCAGCTAAGTGTGTCTGGAGTGGCTATGATAAAATAAAAAATTTAAATTCAGGTGAGGATGTGGAGAAAAGGGATGTCTTCCTCATATTCTGCTAGTAGAAATATAATCAAAGTTCTCTTTCTTCCCTTCTTTATATTTTAAAGAACAGTTATGTTTGAACATGTTGTGATACATCTCTGAACAATGCCCCTTTTGTATGTATACCTAAAGGAAATAAAGTTAACTAGTAAATTATTTATTATAAAAATGACAGCTATGTTTAGAGGGACACCTCACAATAACCAAATAACTAAATCAACATTTGTATGCATCATTAGTGAGTAGTTTTGAAAATTTATTCTACTGTGTGAGCCATAAAATAGGACATATCACCTAACTGAAAATGAATAATATTCCAGATTAAATGCTTGGTACCTTAATTGAGGAATGATAAGTGATCTAGTTAACTACATGTTGCTGTGACCAAAGATGTCTTGGTATGAAAGGGCTTAACTTAGCTTATAATTCCTGAATGCACTATCATTGAAGCTAACTGGGTACTACAGAAGCAAAGGAAGCTGGGGACAGGGACTGAAGCATAAAGGAAGACTGAGGCTTACCTACCCTATCTTCTTAGCTTGCCCTGCAGGTTTTTTATATAACCTAGGGCCACCACCTATTCAGGGGTTTCATCACAGAGACTAAGCTGGATTTTCCATAGCAATGATTAATTCAAAACAGTGCCCCACAGATTTGCCTACAGGCCAGTTTGATTGGGCCCTCTTCATAGTTGAAGTTCCATCTGGTGAGATGACCTTCCTATATATCATGTTGACCACACAAAGACAAGCCAGCATAATAGATTTTATATAAATAATATCATATCCATTAACAATAAGCAACAACAATAACAACAACAGAAATTCTTCATTTTGAGTCTTTTATAGGAGACAGCTTAGAAAGTAGAAAGGGCGATGAAGAAGAAAGGGTAGTAGAAAAAATAGGCACACATTCCATACATATCCCTAGTAAGATTAATTTGGGATGCTTTTTGTCGTATTCATGGATCACAAGCAATAAATACTAAAGCTATTTTGATAGGTATTATGTAGTGTCACGTTGATTATATTCAGATACAACTAGAATAAAGAAGCACATAGTTTGTCCATAAAGGGATTTCCAGAGATTATTGACTAAGTTTAGACACGGATATCGAATGGTACAGAACCATTAATATCTGACAGGCTGGAAATAATAAAGTTACAAAAAGGAATTGCCTTAAACATAGGTAGTGTCTCTGCCTGCTCTTGCTCAGCTTCTTTCCAGTTATGAGATGGAGGCATTTGTTCCAGGGAAGACAAGCTTTCCCAATGTAAGGGAATGCCAAGACACTGAGGTGAAGAGGATGACTGGGATCTAGTGCACATTTGTGAAGACAAGTAGAGCAGGAGAGAAGATGGGGGCAGGGTGGGCAAAAGGTACAACATTTCAAATGTAAACACAGAGAGTGTCCAATAAATTTTTTTTTAAAAAAAGAACTTCACAAGGGTGCAGCCCATTTGCCACCTGGATCAGCAGCTCCTAAAGCTTTAAAGACTAGTGAGTAGGAGATCTGGGCAGCCAGGGAGCAGGAGATCTCTGCAGGGTGCGCACAGTAAGCACACCTCCAGCCCTGCCTGATCCAGGGACCAGTAAGACAACACTGGAACTTCTGTTTCCACCAGGCGGCAACTTCAGTGCGCAGAACAGGGCTCGGCCAGTCTGACACCTGGACCAGTGGAGTTCCAGGGACACAGACCAAATACAAGGGAAAGGCAAGAACATATCACTGACAACAAAATGGCAAGAGGAAAGCGAAAGAGTATGTCCCAAGGAAACCAAGACAACCTGGCAATACCAGAACCCAGCTCTCCCATTACAGCAAATATCGGAATGCCAAAACTCCAGAAAAAAAAGACGCAGACCTGAAATCATATCTCAAGATGCTGATAGAGATACTTAAACAAGAACGGGAGGAAAAGCAAAAAGATTCAGAAGCTTTTAAAGAGAAAACAAGAAAAACACTCAAAGAACTCAAAGAACTAGAGGAAAACAGAACCAAAGAGATGAAGGGATGGAAGAGGGAATTTAAAACGGAAATTGACAAAATAAAGAAAACACTAAAAGAGATAACACTAGAGGTAGAATACCTAAAAAAGAAATCAGGAGTCACAGAAGCAAGAATTTCCAATAGACTACAAGTGATAGAAGAAAGAATCTCGGGGACAGAAGAAAACATTGTAAACATAGACAAAACAGCCAGAGAAGATGCAAAAAACAAAAAGCTCCTAACCCAAAATATCCAGGAAATCCAGGACACAATGAGAAGACCGAACCTAAGGATAATAGGAATAGAAGAGGGAGAAGAGTATCAACTAAGAGACACAGTAAATATCTTCAACAAAATCATAGAAGAAAACTTCCCTACCCTCAAGAATGAGATGACCACGAGCATAAAAGAAGCCTTCAGAAATCCAAATAGGTTGGACCAGAAAAGATACCTCCCGACATATAATAGTCAAAACACCAAGTGCCCAAAGCAAAGAAAGAATACTAAAAGCAGTAAGGGAAAAAGGTCAGGTAACATATAAAGGCAGGCCAATTAGAATCAAACCCGATTTCTCAACAGAGAGTATGAAAGCTAGAAGAGCCTGGACAGACATCATGCACACCCTAAGAGAGCACAAGTGCCAGCCAAAGCTGCTATACCCAGCAAAACTATCAATCACCATAGATGGAGTGAGGAAGATATTTCAAGACAAATCTAAATTTACATAATACCTGTGCACAAACCCAGCACTACAACGAATTATAGGTGGAAAACCCAATACAAAGAGGGGAACTACATCCTAGTAAAAACAAGAAAACTCCTAAGCAAGAAAACAAAAAGAAGAAAAAGACACAGACACAATTCAACCAACAAAAGCAATAATAGCAGGAAACAGAAACCACTATTCCTTGATATCTATTAACATAAATGGACTCAACCCCCCAATAAAGAGACAAAGGCTATCAGACTGGATACATAAACAAAATCCAGCATTTTGCTGCATACAGGAAACTCATCTCAGAGACAAAGACAGACACTATCTCAGAGTAAAAGGGTTGGAAAAAACTTCCAAGCAAACAGTTCCAAGAAGCAAGCTGGAGTGACTATTCTAATATCGAATAAAGTAAATTTCCAACCAAAAGTTATCAAAAAACATAAGGAAGGACACTTTTTACTCATTACCGGGGAAATCTGTCAGGAGGAATTCTCAATCCTTAACATATATGCTCCAAATAAAAAAGCACCCACATTCATAAAAGAAACCCTATAAAACTCAAAAAATACATTTAAACCCCACATAATAATAGTGGGAGAGTTTAACACCAACTCTCGCCAATGGACAGATCATGGAAACAGAAACTGAACAAGGACAGTGCAAAGCTAGCAGAGACTTTGAACCACCTTGAATTAATAGATATCTACAGCACATATCATCCTAAAGTAAAAGACTACACCTTCTTCTCATCACCCCATGGCACCTTCTCGAAAATTGACCACATAATTGGACACAGAGCGAGCCTCAATCGATATAAGAAGATTGAAATACTCCCATGCATCCTCTCAGATTACCATGTTCTACGGCTGGTCTTTAACAACAACAAAGACAACAAAAAGCCCACATACACATGGAAACTAAACAACACTCTATTAAACGATAGCAGGTTCAAAGAAGAAATAAAGAAAGAAATTAAGGATATTCTATAATTCAACGAAAATAAAAACACAACATACACAAACCAATGGGATGCAATGAAAGCAGTAGTGAGAGGAAAACTCATAGTCCTAAGTGCTTCCAAAAATAAACTGGAGAGCTTACATCAACAACATGAGAGCACAGCTAAAAGCCCTAGAACAAAAGGAATCATATATACCCAAGAAGAGTAGACGGCAAGAAATAATCAAAATTAGGGCAGAAATAGACCAAATAGAAACTAAAAGATCCATTGAAAAAATCAACAAAACCAAGAGTTGGTTCTTTGAGAAAATCAACAAGATTGATAAATCCCTAGTCAGATTAACTAGAGGGCAAAGAGAGAGTATACAAATTAACAGAATCAGAAAGGAAAGTGGAGACATAACAACTGAAACTGAGGAAATTCAAAATCATCAGATCCTACTACAAAATCTTACACTCCACAAAATTGGAAAATCTGGAGGAAATGGACGAATTCCTAGACAGATACAAGAACCTAAAGTTAAACCAGTACCATGTAAACCATCTAAATGATCCCATAAAACCTAAAGAAATAGAAGAAGTCATCAAATGCTTCCCAACCAAAAAAAGCTCAGGTCCAGACGGGTTCAGTGCAGAATTTTATCAGACATTTATTGCGGATATAACACTAATACTCTCCAAACAATTCCACAAGATAGAATCAGATGGAATACAACCTAACTCATATTTTGAGGCTACAATAACCCTCGTACCTAAACCACACAAAAACCCTACAAGGAAAGAGAACTTCAGACCAATCTCACTTATGAACATTGATGCAAAAATACTCAACAAAATCCTTGCAAACCAAATCCAAGAACACATCAAAATGATCATTCATCATGACCAAGTAGGCTTCATCCTTGGGATGCAGGGATGATTTAATATAAGGAAATCCATCAATGTAATCCACCATATAAACAAACTCAAAGAACAGAATCACATGATCATCTCACTGGATGCTGAGAAAACATTTGACAAAATTCAACACCCCTTCATATTAAAAGTTCTGGAAAGAACAGCAATCCAAGGTCCATACCTAAACATAATAAAAGCAATATACAGCAAACCAAAAGCAAACATCAAACTTAGCGGTGGGAAACTTGAAGCAATCCCACTAAAATTCGGGACTAGGCATGGCTGCCCACTCTCCCCCTACCTATTCAACATAGTACTGGAAGTCCTGGCTGGAGCAATTAGACAGCAAAAGGACATCAAGGAATACAAATCGGAAAGGAAGAGATAAAAACATCACTCTTTGCCGATGACATGATAGTGTACTTAAGTGACCCCAAAAATTCCACCAGAGAACTCCTACAGCTGATAAACAAGTTCAGCAAAGTAGCTGGATACAAAATTAACTCAAACAAATCAGTAGCCTTCCTATACTCAAAGGACAAACATGTGGAGAAAGAAATTAGGGAAAAGGTTCCTTTCACAATCGTCATAAAAACTATGAAATACGTTGGTGTTACTCTAACTAAGCAAGTGAAGTACCTGTATGCCAAGAACTTCAAACCTCTAAAGAAGGAAATTGAGGATGATCTTTGAAAATGGAAAGATCTCCCATGCTCATAGATTGGAAGGATCAACATTTTAAAAATTGCCATCCTACCAAAAACAATCTACAGATTCAATGCAATCCCCATCAAAATTCCAACCCAGTATTTCATTGAATTGGAAAGATCAATGTGCAATTTCATATGGAATAACAAAAGACATAGAATAGCGAAATCCATCCTCAACAACAAGAAAACATCTGCAGGAATCACTACCCCTGACCTCAAGCTATATTACAAGGCAATTGTGCTGAAAACTGCATGGTACTGGTACAGAAATAGGCATGTAGATCAATAGAATAGAATAGAAGATCCAGAAATGAACCCTCAGGTATATGGTCAACTGATTTTTGACAAAGGGGCTGTAAACATTCAATGGAAAAAGGACAGCCTATTCAACAAATGGTGCTGGTCCAACTGGCACTCAGCATGCAAAAGAATGAAAATAGACCCTTTCTTATTTCCTTGTACAAAGCTCAAATGTAAGTGGATCAAAGATCTCCACATTAAACCAGATACACTGAAACTATTAGATGAGAAAGTAGGGAAAACCTTAGAACACATAGTCACAGGAGAAAATTTTCTGAACATAATACCACTGGCTCAAGCTCTAAGGTCAAAGATTAACCAATGGGACTTAATGAGATTGCAAAGTTTTTGTAAGACTAAGGACATTGTCAAGAAAATAAAACGGCAGCCAACAGAATGGGAAAAGATCTTTACCAACTCCACATCAGATAGAGGCCTAATATCCAAGGTATACAAAGAACTCAAAAAGCTAGACACCAGAGAATCAAATAACCCTATTAAAAAATGGGATGGGGTACAGAGCTAAACAAAACATTCTCAGCTGAGGAATATAGAATGGCCGAGAAACATCTGAGGAAGTGCTGGACATCCTTAGCCATCAGGGAAATGCAAATCAAAACAACCCTGAGATTCCACCTCACACCACTCAGATTGGCCAAGATCCAAAACTCAGATGACAACAGATGCTGGCGAGGTTGTGGAGAAAGAGGAACACTTCTCCACTGTTGGTGGGGTTGTAAACTGATATAACCACCTTGAAAATCAGTCTGGCAATACCTCAGAAGATTGTACATAGTACTACCTGAAGACCCAGCTATTCCACTTCTGGGCATATACCCCAGAGACACCTTAACATACAACAAAGACACATGCACCACAATGTTCATAGCAGCTCTATTTATAATTGCCAGAAGCTGGAAAGAACCCAGATGTCCTTCAGTAGATGAATGGATACAAAAATTATGGTACATTTACACAATGGAGTACTACTCAGCCATCAGACACAATGATTTAATCAAATTCTTAAGAAAATGGTTGCATCTAGAGCATATCATCCTGAGTGAGATAACCCAGTCACAAAAGAACAGACATAATATGCAGCCACTGATAGTGGGATGCTAACCCCAGAGGCTCGGACTGCCCCAGAAACAATTCACAGACTGTATCAAGTCCAAGAAAAAAAGAAAACAAAACAAAACAAAAAAAAAAAGTCATGCTCAATCCTTACCCACCAAGAATACATTGAAAAATCCGGGGTTGTACCCTGTATTACATGTACTGTCTGCTCATTGTAAAAAAAAAAAAAAAAAAAAAAAAATCTTTACACACCAAGAAAACTTTGACTAATTCCATGTTGCATCTTGTTTTACATGTACTTTTTGCTCTTTGTAACTGGTGGGATCTTGATCACACTATCAAACCTTTAAAAAAAAAATAACAAGTACTGACAAAAATGCTTAAAATCTGTACATTTATCTTTTTTCTTTAAAATAAGGTTGTTAAAAAAAAAGAACTTCACTATGTGTTACTAACATCATTATATTTCTCCAAAATACAAGAAGGGCTCAAATGCTCATAGACTAAAATATGTTTCAGAATAAATATTTCACTCCTTAACTAATTTCAAGCATCTTATCAGAGCTAGGATATATGTACCTAATGCAAAAATTTGGTAAAAAGAGTGAAGTTATTGCCTTGACTAACTGAGGCCTTACAAACTCTTATAGCTTTGGCATTTCTTTGAGAGAAATTTAGAGGAGCTGAAGAATGAGATTAGGTAATCTCCCAAAGGATTTTATTCTGTGATTCTGGTAGAAGGATACTATCACGGATGCATCCGATGAAGCCCATAAAGCATTAGAAGAAAAATTAGGGCTGTTTGAGGGATTGAACCACATATTATCCATATTACAAGATGAAATAAAAACTTGTCTATATTTTATTTATGTCCTGGGGCTTCAAATGGACTGAATCTAAAAGTAATTGAACCAGCAAGTTGAAGAAAGTATAGTATCTAGGTTTGGAATGCCTTGATTTTGTTTGCAGCCAGGTTTACAATAAGAAGTGGTACAACTACCAAGCACATATTCGGAACTGTAAATATTACAGTATATGTGCCACTGTGCATGACAAGACAATAATTCTGCTTGAAGAATGATGTGATGTAAAGTAGATTTCACTTTTCTCAATTTGTCTTGGTTTTCCAGCCAATTTAAGAAATGCAACAATAAAAAAATAAATATACAGTAATGTGCTATTTGCAATCACTGGTTTAAATATATGTTATTTACTTTTATACTTCCATTTATTGTTTAAATAATCAGTATGTTCTTCTCTGCTAGTCAGAGGTAACATGTAAGTTATATTCCTTCTGTAAAAATGCAAATATTTAATAGTGTAGAAAAATTTTTAAGGTATAGTTTATGTGAGCCCAGCCATAGCTTCTGATTCATATGCCATTTTATTTTCTACAGCAAAGTCCTACCTTTAAAAGAAAATGAGTATTTTAATTCTTCAGTCACTTACTAACAATAATAAAATTAAAAAAAAGAAATATATAGCCCTTTGCGTACTAGTCACAGAGTCTGTATTTTTCAATATATATATAAATTATTGCATAAAATTTGGAGCATTATCTAACTAGTCAATCTAATGAACCTTAAAGTTACTAATGTTACATTTGATTTTATCTGTGTGGACTCCTCAGATGTCCAAAGGAGGAGTCATATCACTAGAATTGAAGTTCTGGAGTGGTACTAGACACTCTGTGAATTCTGGAGACAAAACCAGGATCCTGTGTAAGAACAAGTGTTTTTACTTCTTCTGCCACTGTGTTTATATTTTATAAATTTGTGCTATTATATTTTCATTTTCTTAGGGGAAAATGATGAGATGACATTATTCTTAACTCAAATAAAAATCTACTCAAATAAAATTATTTAAATGAACTTCTCCACAGGACTGTATGCAATAACATTTGCTTTGAATGTGTTTATCTTTGTTTAGAAATGCTTTTATTTATATTCTCAGTCACTTATTGGTTTCTAATTCATTGTCTACTGGAATGCAAATCTATTTAGAATAGGTATAATTAGTTCATATTCTCAAAATTTAGCCTAGCATTTCCCTGATTTAAAAAAAATAGGAAAGATACATTAGAGCTAATTCTGTCTTCCACATGCTGCCTCAAGAAAATAAAATTTTAGAAGTATTTTTTTATTCTTACTTACAAAACCTTTCAGTCAATCTATTCTGCAGCCATTATATGAGCTACTTGGCATCTCCATGCATTCTGTTTGACCGAACTTCATAATGTTGTCCAGTGTTAGTTAGATTAACTATTGGGTTTTAATATTGGCCTGATTTAGCCCTATAAATTTTCATCAAATCACTTCTTTGTATTTTGAGGAAAGCTAGACATTATAGCTTCATGTAGAGTGGCTGGATTTACTTTACTGTTCTTACCATAGATAAAAGATTAACAACTATGAAAAAAGTTACTTAAATTTATCTCAAATATTCAATTAAAATAAATGTCAAAAAATAAATTTTAGTGACAAAGGTAACTCAGTTCACTTAAGATTTGGAAATTTTTGCATTAGGATCTGACATAAATGGCATTACTTTGATATGGAGATAGCAATACATTTAAGAAAAATTCAGTTTGTACTTTTAAACAAATATATTAATTAAGTTTTAATTGTAATAAACTGTATAGCACAATGAAATAAGTATATTAGGGTTTATACGTTTTTACCAACTCCTTAATTACTTATCACTCTATATAACCTCTCACCAATTAAAAATTACATATAGCATGTGTCATTTATAAAACAAAGTCAGAATTTTAGCCTGTGTCTTTTAACTCTAAATTTATCACATTGGAATATACTTCCTACATAATTAATACCATGACCTTAAACCATATTAAAACATAGGACTTCCCTGGTGAGTTGAACAAGGATGACTCCCATAGATTCTTTGATTTGAATACATTGTCGCCTGAGAGGGCCAGTGCTTGAGAGGGATTAGAAAGTGTGGTCTTGTTGGAAGACACGTGTTCCTGGGGATGGGCTTTTGGGTTTCAAAAGCTCAAACCATCATGTCTTAAATCTTCCTGAAGATCCAGATATAGAATTCTCAATTCCTTCTCAAGAACCGTGTCTGCCTGTGTCCTTCCATGTTCTACACCATGATAACAGATTAAATCTCTGAACCTCTATGCAAGCCCATTTTTAATGCTTTATTAATAATAGAACACTGGATAAAACAATCTCATGTGGAAAACTTTAGAACTTGATTTAAAAATTATACTACATTGCAATATTTGATGAACATTCTGTAATATCCAAATTTTATTATTATTTATCATGCTACTTTCATTTCTTACTAATTTATTTTATGTATATAATGCATTTTAGTGTATCTGTACATTACCTGTATACTGGTAAAATAATTACCATTTGCCTAAATTTTATGTTTCCTAATAGCTATTCATTTTCATTCTCTGTTTTCTTCTTCTTTGTTTTGCTCTATTCATATTTTAAAATTTCTTCTGTAACATAATTTGATGAGAACTTAGTGACACAAAAGCTGATATTCCCATCATATGCCCATTTTGTGAAGCTGTTGTATGGAACAGTGCATATTTCTTCAATTTATCTTTTCTCCTCTACCTCACAAAAATTATCTTCCTGAGGGGAGGCAAATGCAGGGTTTACCATTTCAAAACAGCTTGTAACTTTTAATAGATATCTGTGAAATGCTTTTATTTATGAATAGAAAAGCCCTCATAATACAGATAACTTTGTTATTAGTAGAGCAGTGCTTTAAATGTATCTCTCTGAATTAGTATTTTGGTGTATAAAACTATAATGCAGCAATGTTAAGAGAAAAACTTTGTTCACATAGGATGCTGAGCTGATAAAATTTGTTACCTCAACATCTGAGGGTCTAAGTTTGATACATGGGACCCACATGGCAGAAAGTAAGAACAGACTCAAAAATGTTTCCTGATCTCCACACTTGTTCCTTGTCAAGTAGTGTGTGTGCATGCACACATACACACACACACACACACACATGCATACACATACATGCATACACCTACACACACATACAAACAAACACACAACAAATAAATATAAATTGTTAAAACTTAATTTTAAAAACATAAAAATGTAAATACAATAATGTTTGTTTAAGTTGTAATGCCTGGTACTAGAAACTAGGTTAATCTCATTGACTGGGGGATATGCTTAACATGAGAATAGATTCACTCAAAAATTTGTTTGATACCCCCCACTTTAAAATATGTCTTTCTGAATTTATAATAGGTAACAAATATGTTTGTAGATTGTGGGCTTGTAAAATCTACAGCTATGAAGAAATAATTTTTGGTCTTTATAAATTATCAACCCAACACACGTTGCATAAACTAAAATAAAATAAATTCATATAATTGAAAATGATTTTATGAGAATATATTTATGTGGACATATAATATTTTGTTTCAAATTAGAAATGCCTTTACACAAGACTATTCAGTATCTCACAATCACTCTAAGTATGTAATTAGCTTGTATAGGTTTTCCCTTAATAAGACTTGTCTTGGTATACATAAAGAAATTTGTTCTGTCTTTATTCTGTTTCATTATCCTGTTTATGTCTTCTCCACCAGTCAAAACATTGTCAAATTCAGCTACAGGAAATTAATAATCACAAGCAAACTCATGTGTATGTGACATTTTTGTTTTAATAAACAAACCTCTTTTTTCTTTACTATGTTCAGGAAGAATGTCTGCTGAAAAATAGGGCATATCTTAGAACTGACGGCTGAGAGTATTAATATTTCAAGAAGGGATATTCATTTCCTGAATGGAAGATTAAAAAACAAAAACAGCAGCTTATAATCTATGCTGATGCACAGTTCCGAGCAACAATAAAGAGAGTCATTAAATTGGATGCAATGTGTAAGTTCATACGCTCAATGACTTATCTTCATAATAAGAAATAATAAAAACCTCATGCAGTTCCTCCCCAAAACCCAACATCATCATTTGTGTCTCTAGTGTCTACTCATATAGATGAACATTAATATCTGACCTAGAACTACTGAGCTTGCATTTTAATTTCCTCTTTTGCAAAGTCCACTAAATGCTAGACTTTCGAAAGAAGAATAAATGTCATAAGCAACACCCAGAGAAATCCTATATCTGTACAGAAATAAAAAAAGTGAGAAGAAAATATAAGGAAATTATGCAAGAAAACAAGGTATACGGCAAAGGAAGAAACATATACATAAAAGATATATGATGATGATAATGAATTTGCAGTTGCATCTTGATAAAACTAGACTATGAAATATAACTATAGTCTCCTCATTAATTTTAAAATATATGGGAAAAAAGTGGCTTCAGATGCTTCAAAATTACAGTTTCCGTAAAAAATTCTACCTATTTATCTGGAACATCTGTTCCACAATCTGTTCATTGTTCTGCATACTAAAGATGAAACTTCTACTGAAAGTAGAAATAAAAACAAACATACAACAGAATGAAAAGTAATTTCTGAAAAGTATAATGTTATGAAAAGAAAAGAAAGCGGAAAATAGAATTCATAGTAGAATATTAGACATGTAAGTTTTACAATGAATGCTCAGAAAACTTTTGAAAGGAAGTAGCCTTCAACAAATGCCTGAATTGCAAGAGATCATCCGGAAGAACATTTCAGAGAAAGAATGAGCTAACAACGAAAATCATTCAAATGCCTGAAGTACTTTAGTTGATTTCTAAAACCAACTACATAGATGTATTTCTATTTGATTGTTTTTCTGTATGCTGATTGGAATAAGAAAACTGTTTCTAAATATAAAATGTAAACAAGCACTTAAAATATGAGCACAGTGTGGTCCATTTAATAACGATATAAATGTTTATATTATTTTCTCCTATCATTGGTGTTTTAGAATAAACTTAAAAATTTAAAATATATTTATATTAAAATAGACTGAAATCACTTTTTAAACTTGGCTTCCTCCCTCAAGCCCTTTTTTTTTTTTTTCTCACACACCTCCAATATCTCCAGACTTATAAGTTAATGAAGTATTTTTATTCAATTAATATTGTTACTTATACATTTGTATGCAAAAATATACCACACACACACACACACACACACACACACACACACACACACACACGCACACACACCAAACATGCACAAAAACTTTGAAATCTCTGTTGTTTTTCTTTTTGTCATTTTTACTGGCTGTTCTCTGTATTTACATTTCAAATGTTATTTCCCCCCACTTCCATTCACCCTCTGTTTACCCCTTAACCACATAAAGATACTCCTTCTCCCAACCCCTCTCTCACACCACAGCACTTCAGCATTCCCTACACTGGGAAAATTTACCTTCACTGCACCAAAGACCTCTTCTTCCATTGATGCCAGACAATGCTATCCTCTACTATATATGCAACTGGAGCCATAAGTCTCTCCATATGAACTCATTGGTTTGTGTTTTAATCCCTGGGAGCTCTGGAGGGTTTGGTTGGTTGATACTGGTCTTCTTCCCATGAGGTTGCAAACCCTTTTAGCTTCTTCAGTCCTTTCTCTAGGTCCTCTATTGGTGTCCCCGTGTTCAGTCTGATGGTTATCTGCAATCATTGTTAGCTGTATCAGTGTTGTTTTTGTTTATGTAATTCCAAAGCTGGCCACTCCCCAATTGACAAAAAATAAGGAAGTTCATCTCTGGGAAAAGCTAATTTCCATTTTCCCTTCAAGTCATTAATTTCCTGTTGTTCTTCATGTAAGGGTGGAACAGTGCAAAATTTCCCTTTCCACATTAACACCTTCTGACAATGAAGATTGAATTTCCCAGAACTTATTAACTTTTCCTTTCTACTGTCTTTGGTGAAATGGAGGTTAAAGTATTTAAGAATCCTTATTTAAAGTAGGTTTTGAAAAATCTGAGCCTAAACAAAACTTTCTTCTTAATAAGTAGGTATACAAATAAAATAAATGCATTATACGTCTGAAAAATATTATATATAGGAAAAAGTAAATAAAAGTTAATAAAATTGAGTCTGGTATTCTCTTGTTAGTTTTTATTAAGTAGAAACATTTATAATATTTATTTTATTTTTTGGTGCATAGTATTGACATTTCAGAGAAATAAAGGTGTTCAATCAGTAGGGTGGCTGTTATTTAAATAAAAAATGTAAGTAGAGAATCTTGCATAGTAAACGTATAAAATTAATTTATGAACTGAAATTTATATTTTTTGACTCTAAGACTCCTAGTGATTGTTATTAAAATTAAAATTTATTTATACTCGAAAGAAGAATAAAGCATAGGGTAAGGTTTTATTTAAAATAATCCAACTGAAATAGTTGCAATTTTTATCAGCTAATCCAGAGATGGCAGTTTAAATCTATGTCATTTAATATAAAGTTCTCTTCTGGGTCATTTAACATATCCAGTCATGTTCTCTTCGCCCAACTAACAGTACTAGGCATGAGGTTTATTTTGTAAGTTAGTCTTTAAATCTAACAGTAAACTTGTTGGTTACTACTATAACTGAATTGTATAATCTCAGTAGGAATTCCAGCTTCTAGATTGTTACTAGTGTTATTTCTACATTTCCCCGTTACTCCAGTATGTGTTCCCTTATGTTCTTTCGGGCCATTTTATTCTGAATTTCCCTGAACCATCAGGGTGGTATTGTTTCATTTGGATGTTCCTGTAACTTAAGTCCCTTAGGTCTATTCATTCACCGCTGTTCACTGCAAAGAAGCTTAGTTCATTAAGGCTATCGTGATCTTTTCTTATTGATGTAATTACAGATGTTTATAAAGCAATTTGAAGATGTGTCAATTTAGCTAAAATAGCAATAATAATTTTCCATCTTTTTTGTCTTTTAACTATTTGATTTCTTAAGTAGTTTTCAGTGCCATGCATAGCATCTCTCATATACAGAGAGCCTCATATTTAATCATAGAGTAGTTAATTACACCCAATAACAGTCATGGTGCAATTGTCTAAGTGGACACATTTTTCCTGACAAGATTATATTGAATTTCATAGAATTCACAATTGGTAAACCCACTGAAGCCTTTTCTCCCCAGGCCTGCAAAGGGACTTCACAGCACTGAGAAAGTTATCCAGCAGGTAAGCAGCCTTCATGCTAGTTCAATCGTGTCTTATCTGTATTTGGCAACTAAGGTTTGTTTTCTCTTGATCAGTAGGACCATGCCAAAATTTCTGTAGTCTACATCAATCCACGTTTATGTTTTGACAGCTAGTTTGAAGAAATTGTAGCTTCTGTACAGTGAGCATGCACATCTACCAATGTTCTTTTCTTTCTCTTCCTGTGAAGCACAGTACCCTCCATGCTAAGTATTTTGGAAATCCTTGTACATTGGATCCAGTTACTGCTCTGTTTCTCAGATATTCTAGGGAAGATCCTCAGTCGCATTTTCCTCTTGCCGATTGATCCAAGGAAAACATAGACTTTGGCAAAAGTATTCATAGAATTTCTCAACATTTCTCTATTTCCCACTGACTTTCTAACCTTCCTAGTCATAAATTTTACATGAAAAAATACATATGAGAAAGAATAAAATTGCTCACTAATTTTGAAAAAGCTGCTTTGAAATTATATGAGTTAAATTACTTTTTCCTAACCATTTTATAACATGAGTTAATGGAGAATGTTTCCTTTAAAAATTCCTAGAAATATCTAGAATTCATTGATCATATGGGAATATGACAAAATTTCCTGGATCTTTATCTAGGTAAGTATTGGGTAATGAAAATCTCATAATCATATTAAGAAAACC
Source organism: Micromys minutus (assembly GCF_963924665.1). Lineage (NCBI taxonomy): Eukaryota > Metazoa > Chordata > Mammalia > Rodentia > Muridae > Micromys > Micromys minutus. The sequence goes on from NC_137984.1 coordinate 16,433,411, forward strand.
AAGGTGCTTTCTCTCATCAATTTTAAAGAGATTGAATTTTGGGATAGTGAGACCTGTGAGGATCATTACAGATAACGACTTGGCCACATTTTGCATTAAAAAAATTCCTGCAGTGAAAATGCTTTCAAATTTTTAAAAACATCACCAGCTCTGAACACATTAGTATCACACACTGGATACTAAAGAATAATACAAAAGAAATATTTAGAAGTTAAATTATTTGTCTGATGCCAGACATGGTGGTTTATATAAATTACATAATCAAACAAAATTAAATAAATTAAATTTAAGTGATCAATCTGTAACCCAGCTCTGGGAATTACTCTTTCACAGATAAAAAGTCATCCTTAGCTAAATAATATAACTGATATAGAAAACGAAGAGCCAAATGTATATAAAGTTTGAAATCCAATAGGCTTTTTATAGATATATATAGAGCAGTGTGCCTACTCCATAAAAATATAATGTTAATTTTATCTCACAAAAGTTCAAAAAATAATCCTGAAAACAAAACATACATTGGCATTCATGACAAGGCAAAGAAGTTTATAAAATGTCCTTTGCCTCTGGTATGAATAAATAAGTAGATGGGTGCTTATTTATTTATTTGCATATACATCCAGACAAAAGGACTCCAATGATAGAATTATAAAACAAAAGCATTCAATATTTACAGACAATTAAATTACATTTCTTTCAGTAAAATAAGGCATCATGCTCAATGAATCTATATGAACGACCCAGTCATTAAATTATAAAATATTTAGTAAATGAATTTCTGAAGACTTTCCCACTCTCTTGATTTCCACAGGCAAACACCAGACTCACCTCCATCACAGGGAAAGCCTGCCAAAAGACCAAGTAGGCCAGCAATCTACAGACCTCTCTGTACTCTCGGGAAACACCCCCCACCCCCACCCCTGCCTAAATACAGTTCACACTTGCCAAAAAGAAGGTAGACAATCTTCCCACAGACCTTTATATTTTCTCTTTCCTAGGCCAGATACCCACAGCTCAACCAAAGCCCCTGCTCTTGCCTGAAGCCTAACTTCGAACAGTCCTAATATTCAGTTGTCTTTCCACTCTTCATTATTGTATCTCAGACTCTAATTATAGCAGATATAGTCTCCACAAACCCAGGTCATACCTGGCCCAAAACCTAGAGTAAGACTCCATGGTGTACCAGAGTCCACACAGACCACCAAATATAAGCCTCCAACTCAGGTAAAGACTCTCCGCTAGACAAGATACCTTATTTGCTACCCAAATACCAGCACCCAAATTAGGTGGAGACATCACAGTAAATGACAGCCCACATTGGCCCGAAGACCAGAGAGGAAGAAAAATCAAAACCCACCAAAGACAAACTAAGAAATCACGATTACACTTATAATCATTCCAATGCCTGGACACCAGTGTAAAATCAACATCAACAACAGTGAGGACAACATGTCTCCACCCAAGTCAAACAATTGGAAGAAATGAATAAATCCTAAAAAAAAAAAAAAGAACTGAGAAATGAGTGAAACCGTCAAGGACATGAAAATAAAAATAGAAGCAATATAGAAAACATAAAGTGAGGGAATTCTGGGGAAGAAAAATCTATGTAAGGACACAGGATCTACAAATGCATGTAACATCATGGGATACAGGCAATGCAGAAAAGTACTTCAGATATAGAAATTACAGGCTAAGATCCAATACTCAGATAACAGCAGATGCTGGTGAGGATGCAGAGAAAGAGGAACACTCCTCCACTGTTGGTGGGGTTGTAAACTGCTACAACCACTCTGGAAATCAGTCTGGCAGTTCCTCAGAAAATTGGACATAATACTACCTGAATACCCAGTTATTCCACTTCTGGGCATTTACCACAGAGAAGCTCCAACATACAATAAGAACACATGCTCCACATGTTCATAGCAGCTCTATTTATAATAGCCAGAAGCTGGAAAGAACCCAGATGTCCTTCAGTAGATGAATGAATACAAAAATTGTGGTATATTTACACAATAGAGTACTACTCAGTTATCAGAAACAATGACTTTATGAAATTCCCAAGAAAATGGATGTATCTAGAGAATATCTTCCTGAGTAAGGTAACCCAGTCACAAAAGAACAGACACAATATGCAGTCACTGATAGTGGGATGCTAACCCGAGAAAGCTCTGAACACCCAAGAAACAACTCACAGGCCATATGAAACTCAAGAAAAACAAAGGCCAAAAATATTAAAGTCCCAGTCCTTCTTAGGAAAAAATAAATGTTTAGCAACCTCTTAGAGTGTGATACACCTGGACTTTAAATCATTTATAATCCAAGAGCTAAGAATATAGCTTTGTTGAAATTTTTGGAATTCAAAGATCATTATGCTTAATCTATGCTCACCAAGAAAACTGACTGTTTCTATGTTACATTCTGTCCTACATGTACTTTATGTTTATGGTAACTAGTAAGATTTTAATGCATGCTATCAATCCTCTGAAAGAATTAAGTACTGACAAAAATATATTCATATTGTCTTATGCTAAAATGCCTTTAAAAATCTGTATATGTATCCCTGTTTTTTAAATTAAAGTTGTAAGAGAGAGAAAGAAGATGCTCCAACATAAAACAAGGATACATGTTCCACCCTGTCCTTAGCAGCCTTATTTATAATAGCCAGAAGTTGGAAAGAACCCAGATGTCCTTCCATAGAGGAATGAATACAAAAATTGTGGTGCATTTACACAATGGAGTACTACTCAGATATTAGAAACAATGACTTTATGAAATAACTAGGCAAATAGATTGAACTAGAAACAATCATCCTGGGTGAGGTAATCCAGTCACAAAAGAACACACATGGTATATACTCACTGGTAATTGGATATTAGCCCAAGAAACTCTAAATAACCAAGAAACAATTAACATAACAAAACTTATGATGCTCAAAAAGAAGAAAGGCCAGAATGTGGATGCCTCAGACTGTTTAAAGGGAGAACAAAGCACTCATGGGAGGAAATACAAGGGCAAAGGAGGGGCAATGACTGAAGATCATTCAGAGATTGCCTCATCTGGGGACCCACCCCATATGTGTAGCCACCAAACTCAAGCACTATTGCTGATGCCAAGTAGTGATTACTGGCAGGAGTCAAATATGGATATCTCCTCAGAGGTTCTTTGAGAGTCATGCAAATACAGTTGAAGGTGCTTACAGCTAAGCATCAGACTGAACACGGTGTCAAAGGAGTTAGAGAAAGGACTGAAGGAGCTGAAAGTGTCTGCAACCCTATGAGAAGAACAACATTATCAACCAACGAAACCCTCCAGAGCTCCCAGGGACTAAAACACCAACTAATGAACACACATGGAAAGACCCATGGCTCCAATTGCATATGTAGCAGAGGAAAGCATTGTCTGGCATCAATGGGAGATGAGGCCTTTGGTGCAGTGAAGGTGAGTTTTCCCAGTGTAGGGGAATGCAAATGCACTGAGATGGAGAGGGTGGTTGGGAGAGGGAGCACCTTCATGGAATCAAGTGGAGGGGGAGGAGCATTGAAGTGGAGGGAGACGAGATAACATTTGGAATGTAAATACAGAGAATATACAATAAAAATTAAAATAAAGAAAAAGAAAATACAGTAAAAGTAAGAAATATAGCAGTTTAAAAAAAGTTAAATATAAAAAATTCTTGACATAAAACATCTAAATATCCAGACCACTATGAAAAGACCGTACCTAAAGTTAATAGCACTAGAGGAATGGAATGAATCCCAGCTCAGAAACGTAGACAGTATTTTTAATATTAATATAGAAAATATTCATAATCTTAAGAGAGTCATGCCTATAAAGGTACAAAAAAGCTTACAGAACACCAAATAGATTGGATCAGAAAAGGAAATTTCCACCACCATATAATAATAAAACCCTAAACATACAGAATCAAGAAAGAGTCTTAAAAGCAACAAAAAGGTGAGAAATAACATAGAGATGCAGACCTGATAGAAAAACACCTATCAATGTTGTTTCTAAAAGCGAGAAGGAACTAGACATGTCTAGTAGACTCTAGGATACCACAAATACCTGCCCAGACTACTACACACAACACAACTCTCACTCACCATAGAAAGATATAACAAGACATTTCATGACAAAGTCATATTTAAAGAGTATCTACACACAAATACGGTCTGACAGAATGTAGTAGAAGGAAAACTCCATTCTAAGGAGGCTAATTATTCCCCATGAAAACAAAGGAAATAAGTATACTTTCATCAGCAAAGCCAAAGGATACGGAAACGAACACTTCAAACTCATCAAAGAAAACTACACCAGATATCTCAATCCCTATTATCTACATTCCAAACACATGAGTACTCATGATTGTAAAAGAACCATTACTAAAGCTTAAGTTATATATTTAACCCTACACATTAGTTGACAGAGACATGAAGATCCCACTTGCATCAATAAACAGAACATCTAGAGAAAAACTAATCAGAGCAATAAAAGAGGTAACAGATATTATGACTTAAAAAGATCTCCATAATATATACAGAATACAATAGAAAATAAGTTTTTCAGGACCAAATATACTTGAAAGCACTGAAACAAAACAAAACAAAAATAAAAACAAAAAGAAAAAGAAATAAACACAACTCAGAAAGAACATACACTGGCATTCTGGGATTAGATGCTTTATGGCCAAGAATAAGGGCTGTGTGACCAACAGCAAGACTCAGGACCTGCCCTGAGACAGCTGAGCTCCCAGAACAACTTCACAAGCCCTCTCACACCTGAGACCACAGTGACAGACTATATGAAGTTCAAAAAAAAAAAAAAAAAAAAAAAAAACATTGTGCTTAAGCTTTACACACCAAGAAAACATTTACTATTTCCAGTTTACATCTTGTTTTACATGTACTTTATTCTCATTGTAACTAGTAAGATTTTAATGCATACTACCAAACCTTTAAAAAAATCAAGTACTGACAAAATTGTATTTGCATAGTTTTTTGCATAAATGCTTAAAATCTGTACATTTATCTTTTTTTAATAAGGTTGCAAAAAAGAAAAAATTTATAATAACTGTATAGGTATAAATATCTTCTTCATTTTCTGTAATTGAAACCCGAAATGCAGAACTTGAGAAAGCATTATTGAACCTCACATGGTAGAAGATCTGGGAGCTGATCTTTTTCTCAGTTGCAATGTGTTATTTCTCAGAGCCTAGATTTTAGGAGAGCAAACATGTTTGGTATTTCACAATAAAGTTTATGACATAAAGCCAGCCTCCTGACATGTGATCAGCTCTCTTTCTGAATTTATCCACTCTGTTGTCTCTCTCTGGTAATTCCTAAGTGATTCTTTCCACTCCCCTGGCTCCTCCTAAGGTTTTTCTATTGCCCAAATATTCCCTGAAATAAATAAAAACATATTTGACTATTTGCCATCAGTATTTAAATATATGTGGGGCATTATTCTTGGGCAATGGTTGAGGGAGTTTAAGTTAGAATGAGTGACCGGGAAGCAGACTCCTGATCCCAGCATCAGGGTGCAGATCTAGTTTAAAGCATCTCACTGGCATATATGCATGAATCATTCAATCATTCAATGGCCAAAAGAATTTTAAATAGGAAAATAAATTATTTGACTTACTTCTTTCAATTGCTTTTTATTGTGAATATTAGTCATGACAGGAAATTATAGTTGAACCTCAAAGAGAAAACTGAAGAAGAGTACTTAGAGGAACACATTTACTGGCTTTCTAGGCATGGATACTCAATTGCCTATACAAATGAGGACCACATGGCCATGGGCAGCAACAGAACACTGGGCTGTGACACCCCACCTCAATCATTAATCAAGACAATGTCCTGCAAAGTTTCCTATAAGCAACCTGCTAGAGACATTCTTTCAATTGACACACATCCTCCAGGACAAATTGTTCATGTCAGTTTGACACAATATGTTTAAATTAATAAATAAAACTTAAACTAAGATGACACCTCAGCTAACATTATGATTACATGTTCTTTTATGCTGAGAACATTAAAACTTATAATGTTCTTACAGCTGCTATATAATTGCTGTGAATTCGTATGTGCCTGTGCCCTGTTAGGTCAGGTAAATATTCTCCCCTTGACTTTTTCCTACAACAATGACTATCCTGACAAACTATACCACTGATGAATGGTATAAGAGTAACTAACAACTTTCAGATGGGATCAAACTCTACTCCATGAACTAGAGTGTCCCTGACATATATTTGTCACGAGTGCTAATCACCTGTGCCTAGATAGAGCACAGTCCTAAAGGGACAACCCAATACTATTGTTCTGCCAAATTGACAGAGCATCGAAAGGATTCCTGATGATTTATTGCCGTATATATAGACCAGAATATCCCTCAACAGTTATCAGAAATGGCCCTAAGAAAGATTGTAAAATTGTAAACATGGTTTGTTGTTGTTTATTTTTGTTTGTTTCATCTTTGGTTTTTTAGGGATTTTTTTTGTATCAGCTAAAAATAATTGTTTTTCATGAGTCGATGGGTTTAATTAGTAGTAAGTTTGAAACTCTTGCTTTAAGCAAGGGTACTACAGTAATTATATCAGGGACAGACACTTCCTACACTGTCAAATATATAAAAGTTCGTTTGCACTTTTAACACAGATCACAAAGCAGATTCAGTCCACGTTACTTTGATGTATCTACTCAGTAAACCCAAGCTTCTTCAGAGACTCTGGCGTCTCAGGTGGAGGAGGGCGAGGGAGCCTGAAGCAGACCTTCACAGAGTCATAGATGAACCACCTTAGTGCAGTCAGAGGGCCAATCCTGTGGTCCTTTACTTACTGCTGGGTTCTCAAATCTAGATGTGATGTGAGTGTTTGTGCCCAGTCTTATTGTATATTGTTAGTCCATGGGAGGCCTGATAATTTTTCTTTTTAAAAGGGAAACAAGAAGTTGATCTGGGGAGAAGTGGAAGTGGAACGAGGGACTGGGAGGAGTGGAGGGAGAAAACAGTTTGGTCAGGATGTAATGAATGAAAGAAGAAAAAAAAAACGTAAAAGAGAAAAATAATATCATGTGGTCTAAAATATTATGTGAAAACTGGAATAACACATTTTATAGTTGGAAATAAATTAGATTAAGCTAGCAAGAATAGTACAGGGGAAAAGCAAAGGGGGCGAGTAGGAAAAGGAGTAAGAGGGAGGGGCCAGTAGGCAGGGTGAGGAGAAGGTGATACAGAATGAAGGAAAAAGTCAAAGAAGGAACAAAGGTTTGAAGCTGCAGGTTAAAGACAAGGTACTGGTATGGAACTGGAGTTCAGATGGGTTATTAGATGATGTACCATACTGAGCAACCCGTATCAGAGTAGGCATGTTAGGACCTGAGCTGTATTTAGAGAGCTCAACCTGCAGTCCACATAAAATGAAGGAAGTAGGGAGGACCTGTGGTAGATACAGAAGAAGAAAACCTCTACAAGGATAAGAATGGAAATAGGAATATGGCTTTTTTCAATAAAATGTCTGAGCTGAATTCTGATACCTAAATTCCACTTGAAAAGCCACCCTGAATATGTGTGTCTGTATCTGATGATTTGGGGGAGAGGGAGAACACTTCCATCCCTTGAGCTCATTGGTCACCAACTGTAACTGAATCTGTAACTTCCATGTCTTAACTTATAAAATGTAAAAAAGTATTGGGCCACCACACACACACACACACACACACACACACACACACACACACACACACAATGTTTAAATTACTTTAAAAATGTAAAAAGAGAAAAGACATTTTTGTGATGTGTAGAGAAAGAAATTATAGTTTGATTTAGAATTCATTTCTTAGTGCCTTTGAGGCAGAAGGACAGGCTGTTTTCATAATGTATAAAGTCGCAAGTCTACCTGGTGCCACCCATCTCTGCCTTCTGGTCTTCAAGTACAAATCTGCCCAGTATTAACATTCCTAACTCCAGAGAGTCATCAGAAACAACAAGGGGGTTTTCCCTTTGTTATAGAAGAAGTTTTCTTTTTCCTTTTCATTTCCTCTTTCTAATTAATAATCTTGGATCTAATCTAAAAATAATCCTTTAGAGTGAGAGAAAATTGATCCATAAAAGGCTGTCAACAAATAAATTATGAAAAATGAATGAAGCAAACACTATCTCTGATCTCAGAAATCTCAGCTGTCTTTTCTTATATTTATGTGGAAGGAAGCTTGCCACGTATAATAATTTTGGAAAGACTGGAGTTTTTAGATTTGCTGCCAAGGTGAGGTAAGTATGGTCAGTAATTCATTGATTGTCTCCTGTGTTCCCCTGATACTCTGTTTGCTTTCCCTCTGAGCAGCCTTAATCTTAGATCTTTTGGAGAGCTGCCTCATCCTGGAGCACACAATCAGAAGAGCAGCAGGTGAAAAGTCTAGCCTGCAGGCGGTCACAGTTTTTCTCTTTCTCCAAACACACTCCTTATTCACAACACAGCCTGGAAGAAGATGTAGCTTTGGGACAGGGACGGGGAAGGGAAAATATAGAACAAATCACAGGAGAGAGGCAAAGAGTTCCCACCAGAGTAAATGTGTGTGTAAGTGCTGGTGTGTTCTAAATGACTTGGGCCAAGAGGAGGGTTGGGGCAGGCAGAGTAAGAAAATGGTCCTGTGCCATGTTTCCAAGTTTCTCCTCAGTAGAACAGTGTAAAATAAGGCTGAACATGTTTAATTGTTTTTTCAGCAACTAGGAAGCAAGTTGATGAACAATGCTCGTGGCATTCTGGAAGCTTCAATCTCTGGCAGCGAGCTCTCTCTCAGGAGTAGAGGAAATTGTTTTAAAGAAAAAAAATAATGCCTAGGTTGAATGTACTGAATACACTGGCAAATAAAATAGAAACACACACCAAAAATTCCTCTTTTAATAATGTAATTATTAATCCACAGACACACATACACACATATTTATCATATATATGAATTATACATAAGTGAATATATACAGAGATATATGTGTATAATGTGTTTGTGCATGTATTATATGTATGCATGTATATGTAACAATAATTAAGAAAAAAGAATCATGAATTTGAAAGAGAGCAAGAGAAGGAGAAATATGTAAGAGGGTTTGAATAGAGGAATGGGAATGAAGAGATAATGTAATTATATCATGTTGTAGTAACCTCTTCATCCCGAATAAACCCATTCAATGAAAACACAACTCAGTAAATATGAAAACAAGCCACACAACTAGATTGGGCAGATCTACCACAACACTACTCTATTCCTCAGCTATGAGATTTATCACTTGTGGTTCCTCCAGGCCAGTGTTTCAAATCCATCTTCTCCCACCTCGTTCCCCTCCTCCCCAGAACCTCTCTCTCCATCTTCCCTTCTCCTGCCCAATCACCAGCTCTTGCTTTTATTTTACAAATTAAAATGGGAAGAAGTTTCCAATGAAGTCACCTTCTTGGGGAAGTGGAATTAGCATCAAAATACAAATAGCTGCTGGACAATCCACAATGATATCACACTTTCATTTTTTAAATGGGCCCTTAACCTATAGGTAGAAGAGAAAGCTTTATCACTACATAATATTTCCTGCCTTAAATGATGTCTTTAGTGTTGCATTTATCAAATGATTAGAGGTGTTGAAAGAATGATTTGTTCTGATCTTCCTTTGCACTAAGTCCCAGAAAGAGGACTGGAGAGTGTGGGGAACTCACACACCAATTGCGAGTTAAACAGGAGTGATGTGGAGACAGATCACAGCGTCCCAGAGAACCAGTGAGTTCTTCAGAACAGAGCAGTGAGGAGGGAATGCTGTGTAGACGAGGGGATGTTGAAACCAACTGTCCTTCAACATTTCTTTCACTAGCAACATCTTTTCTCCCTCTCTTGCCCACATTCTTTCGTGGAAAATGTTCATATCTTCCTTTTACTTTGTTATAAGTTCGCATTGTCACAGTAATATTCTATGTGCTACATTAGATTTCTGTCATGTCAAGTTGAGGAGAAATAAAAAAAAATGTCTAAATTAGAATGCTAGATCTTAGAAATTAAAATATCATTAATAGTGTAAATAATGACAGTAATTAGCATTCATTTGTACTCTTATGACACAGTCTATGTACTGGACCTTAGGGTTAATCACTCTGTGCAGACCTTAGGGATAATCACTCTGTGCACTGTACTACTTAATGTTGAAACACATATGTCACATAAGAACTATTATTATCTCCATTACAAGAACAGGGACGCTGCCTTTCAGAGATAATCACAGGGTAATTTTAAGTGGTGAAACCACCTTTGAACCCAAAATATCTGGACTCTCGCAGATTAAACCACGATTCTCTTCTGCTCAGCTGAGAACAAACCCTCTATTATCACCTTAATACTGACTCACAAAGCAGAAAGCAATGAAAAATAAGGATATAGGTAACATGCAGACATTTATTTTATTTTATTTTCTATTTTATTAATAAAGAATTTTTATTAATTTCTTTTCATCGAAAACATGTAATTTCACATAAATATGACTACATTTGGTAATAAGGGACAAATCTCGTGTTTTCACTATTCTGAACATGTTAATGTCCTCACTGTTTTGTAGTTCATGCAGCGTTTTTACAATTTTATTTTTACTTCATCTTTACATTCTTCCTATTAAACAAGTTAGGCAACACTATCAAAATTATGGTGATAAGAAAACTAAGTACTAACAATTAGGATATTAAAGCTATTTTTAAGAAACGGTGTCATTATTTTCAAACCTGTAAATCTGATGCTCTTCTCTGCTCATGATTTTCCACAAATTAAGATAACTGTAATCAATGCTATTCAAAAGATTATAATTGATCTATTGTTCCATTAATAGCAAAAATGAGTGACTTGCCCGCCCCTTTTTATGGTGGAGTGCTTTTGATTTTCCTAATTACAGTCTGGTATTATATTACTATCTCCAATTTCCTCTTATGTGTGACAAAACATGTTTTACCATTGGCATATTAAAGTTTATTCTTTAGTTGCACTTTAATTTAATAGATATATTTAGAGTATAGGATGGATTATATTCTACTTCTAAAGAAATCCTCAGTGCTACAGACCCTTTTGTGAGTTGTTACGGCAACTAGACCAGATCTTTTCCTAAATGTCCTTAGTGCCTAGATTCCACTTTTTCAGTTAATAATCCTATAAAAAATAACATTTAAGAAGCACATCTATTCTTAATATAGTGATATGGTATTCACCATGCAACTAACACAGGTACTGCTCTTATTGGTGGATTAAGTCACTATTTGGAGAGGTCCACAAAACAAGCAAATACAGGCTCACCTCAACCTGAATACATTGCAACCACTGTTGTTACAGAAGGAAATATCCCCAAAGGACCAAAAAGGAACTATAATGTTAAGAACAACCATGTGACCAAGGTGGAGATTTTCTTCTTCACATATTATCATTCTATTTAAAATATAATCCCAACACTCCTGAGAACACATGAAGTTGTTGATCTATCCATGGTTTATATTAATCTGTTGTTTAGTTCTTGTTGTTTCTGAATTGGTTAGATATGTAGGTGTGAGTGGCCTCCAAGACATAATCTAGAATTTTGCAAGCATATGTTATCAACCCTGCTCTAAATGAAACCTAACTGAGGAAGAGAAGTGATGGCCATTTTAAGCCACTAGGTATACAGTACTCTGCTATTCAACTGTATATAAAAAACATTGATGTAACCCAGGAAAATCCACTTTGATTTTTCTGGTATGCTTAAATTTGAACTTATTTGAATCAAATTTGAGTTATTAAATTTGGAATTATTATAAGGCGTTAAGTACAAAATGCTTGAGTAACCGCACACTAGCTTCTGTGAAAAGTTGTTATAAGACACAAAATTATAGTCCCGTATATTTCTAGCAAACCTGAAAGATGCTGATTTGTATATTATAAATGAAAATATATGCTGCCTATTGTGATGTAGAAGTTATTGATTCAAGATACAGGACACATTCAATATTCTTACAGTTTTCAGAAAAACAGGCCCCTTTCTTTCAGAAATTCTGACTACTACCTAGTCTGAAAATGTAAGACACTACTTCCACGTTCTTCAGTGAAGCTCTCCATGTTTCCTTTCACAAGCTGTTCTTTAGTGATGCTGTTTTTGCAACCCTGAAATACTTCTTATACTACCTTGCTTAAAGATTTATAGACCCAAATTCCATTGAATTTCTGCACATATGATGAATTCCAACCTGTAGAAACTGTCAAGGGTGCTGTGCTATCTAAATGGCTTCACTGATGTACAGATGAATGTATTTCTGTTTCTTATATTACTTTACATTTAGAACAAGTCAGGTGTATGCTTTCCAATGAAGTAAGAGATCGGCCTTACTTAAAGATTATTTTTTAAAGACACAGTGCTCTTGGCCTAAATAAGACCAAAAACTGGATTTTTGGATTTTAAAACTGGCAAGAGATTTTTATACTTACTTTTTTTCTTTCTAATAAATGATCTATGGAAATGAGTAGAAGACTAGTGTAAGGAAGAAGCCTGACTGTAATTTTTTTCTTTAAGTCAATGGAAATATTAAGTCATGTGGCTCTGGCACTGGGTTTATTAAATCTCTATACGTGGATCTTCAAAACCTTAGCCTTTGCTGCACCCACTAGAAGGAAATATTCTCAGAGCTGTTTCCTCAGTGTGAAGGAGCAGCAAAAGCAAGAGCCTCTTGTCTTACTACACAATCTGACAATATGGAAACTGTACTTTCTTGTCTTCTCTTTAGTAAGATCCTCAACTTATGTTCTAGATTGGGTTACATGGATAATTTTATGGAGGAATAGTATGATAGTAATACCTACTGAACTGTTACATTTAAACTGTAACTTGATTGCCTATATTTTACATACCAGATGTTTGTGTTGTTACATAAAGATGATACAGTCAAATAGTTTCAACCAGGTATCGGCAGATAGCACTTCAAACTTTGTCCAGGTATGTAGCCGGCTCTCTCCAGAGCTTCTTCAACTCTTTTCAGGACCTATGACAATGGCTTCTTCCTTGTCATTCCTTCTCTTATGTTGATGCTCTGGAAAGGAAGTGAGTTGACAGGCTTCCCTCTCTTATTTACAAAAGTCACTGGTGGCAGAGACATCTAAGAGCATAAACATTTTAATCCTACCTTAGAGGTAAAGTTTGTAAATTAAAGTTTAGATTTTCCAAGGTAAGGATTGCTATAAAGTATAAGAATTAACTTCCATCTTCAATCCACTTTGGTTTTGATTCTGAACGTCTACTTTTTTTTCAAGACTTTCTGAAGTGACAATTAGTCATACAATATCCACTGAGACTACTTCCCCATCTCTTTGTCAGCACCAACTTGTCTTTTGGGTTCAGTTTCATTAATGGGAATGTTTTAGCTTACCTTATTTAATTAATCTTGCTAACAAAGGTAATTAAGATGGAATGCAGTGTAAAGATCTGATGTTGTAAAATGTAATATATATGTACAGTATATATGCACTTTAAATAAAATTAATAAAACTATTTTTTGACAAATTTCTCTTTGTGTCCTAAGACTACCATTACCCTATATATACCACGATAACTTAGAAGAGTACTTTTTTAATGAGAGTAAAAGTAAGTTTTGTTAATTACTTTAAAATACCATATAGGAATCATATTGACTCTGCTGTTCCTTTTTTTAATACTATTAGATGAGCAAAAATCTTGTAAACACCAGGATTTTTGTTCCTCTAGTCACCTTGTTCATGAAATCACACCCTCAAAAATCTTAAAAGGGGAATCAACTTTATAAGTTATCACAACAGATTTAAAGGTCTTTTGTTGTGCTACTATTTTAGGGGAAGATGGCTATACTACTGTGAACAAGCAGAGTCCCAAGTGATGCTTGAATTGTACATTTGCTTGGATTATCTCTCCATTTTCTTTGCTTTCAATTTTTCTAGGCTCAGTGGAACCTTGACAAAATCAATGAAATGCTGCTTTAACGATTGAGCTATATTTGATCAAAGACATCTTGTCACAGAATAGGCTACAGTTATAGTAGTCCAAAGCTTTTCCATTTTTCTTTCTCTCTCAAGATTACCCTTTATCTGGAAGTCAAAACACCAACTCATTTCATCATTTGCCTTTGATAACTGTGTTTTGAACAAGACTTGCAGTTTGGTGCTCTTTGTGTATACCTTCCTGATGACCTTTCTGATCTGAAGCTCTGTAGTACTTATGTTCAGGTTGAAACATTCCGTACTGATAAAAAAAATATGAAGACATAAAATTATCAACTCAAGGTAGCTTCAGGAAGTTCCTAACACTGACCAGATTCATTAGGCTCATCCCTCCCCAAAAATTATAAAGAATAAAGACTGTACAAAATTCCTTTCAGATAAGCCCAGAGGTCGGGAGAAATAAGGCAAACCAAGATGAAAAGAAGACTCTCAGTCCGGCCCAACAGTTTGGCAGAAGCAGAAACCAGGTAACCTTCAGAAAAGAAATATAGAACAACTAAACTTACTGTAGGATACTCCTACCAACTGATCCCCTTGGAAAAAATACTCTCTACAGAGTTCGGTTGCCTACAAGCTGTGCTGTGTGCTCCATTTTCCAAGCCTTTACCCATACTATAACTGAGTTAGTGATACATCTGCCTTTGAGTCATTTCTGCTACTGTGATTAACCCATTGCCCATATTACTGGAAGTTATTAAAATAAAACTCACTGTTTTATCAAGTTAAACTTTGATATGTCTGTATATTTTCGGTTTTGAGTTTCTGTTTTGGGGGAGGAAATGCTGGCTTTGTTGGCACACGCACCATCTATCATACAACAGCTTTTCTAATTATGGGAAAGAACATTGTAAAATAATGTTGTAGTCTTTGTTATATTTCAATCACATTGGAACTTGTAAGTTAAATTTGTATTTATTTACTGGACTTTCTATTTATTTACAGGAAGTGCTTCTTTTAAATAAATATATAATAGGGTGTACAAGTCAGCAATGCTTTTAAATAGTGTGTGAAGAGGGCATGACAGGACTAAATCTCAGGCAAAGATTAATAACAAAGATAGTTACAGCATGTTTACATGTTAAATATTCCTAACCACCCATGTGGCAAACACTTCAGACTACACATTTTAAAAGTTTTATTTCATATACAACTAAAGGCTACAAAACCAAAATTTTACCCATGTTAGTTATTGACATTGTTTCTTTTTTTTTCAAAACAACAATTTTTTATTACTTTCCTTTTTCTTCAAATACATTTTAAGGTTGTAATTAAGTATTTGTGTGTACATATACATACACATATGTATATATGTAACAATAATATAGAAAAAGAGGCTATTAATTTGAGGGGGTAGGAGAGATGCTGACGAGGAGGTGGAGAAAGAGGAACACTTCTCTACTGCTGGTGGGGTTGTAAACTGATACAACCACTCTGGAAATCAGTCTGGCGATTCCTCAGTAAAGTGGACATAGTACTACCTGAGTATCTAGTTATTCCATTTCTGGGCATTTACCACAGAGAAGCTCCAACATAAAACAAAGATACATGCACCACAATGTTCATTGCAGCTCTATTTATAATAGCCAGAAGCTGGAAAGAACCCAGATGTCCTTCAGTAGATGAATGGATACAAAAATTGTGGTATATTTACACAATGGAGTACTACTCAGCTATCGGAAACAATGACTTAACAAATTCTTAAGAAAATGGATGCATCTAGAGAATATCATCTTGAGTGAGAAAACCCAGTCACAAAAGAATAGACATAATATGCAGTCACTGATAATGGGATACTAACTCCAGAAAGCTCTGAACACTCCAGAAACAACTCACAGACTGTGTGAAGTTCAACAACAACAACAAAAAAAGAATATATTTTAATTAAAATAGAACTGTATCACATCCCCCTTTCCTCCCGATATTGTGTTTTTTATATAACATAAGAGTTCTTTGTATTAGCAGCAGGCATTTGCTGGGAAATCACCTGCAAATCAAGTAAGTGATCTTGACTCCCCTTCTCTACTTCAATTCCAATTTCTTTTTATTGGTTATTTTGTTTACTTACATTTCAAATGTTATACCATTCCAGGTTCACCCACCAAAACTTCCACTCCACTCCTTTTACCCCTGCCTATGCAAAGGTATCCCCACCCACCCATTCCCACCCTATCACTCAATCATTTACCTACACTGTGTCATCAGGCCTACACAGGACCCAGAGCTTCCCCTCACATTGATGCTAGATGAGGCCTTTCTCCACCACTTATACAACTGGAGCCATGGGTTTCTCCTGTGTATTCTCTGGTTGTTGGTTTAGTTTCTGGGAGGTCCAGGGGTTGATACTGTTGTTCCTTCCATGGGGTTGCAAACCCCTTAAGCGCCTTCAGTCCTTTCCCAGCTTCTCCACTGGGAATCCCATGCTCAGATTGTTGGCTGCAGTCATCCACATCTACACATGTAAGGCTCTGACAGAGTCCCTCAGGGGACATTTATATCAAATTCCTGTCAGCAAGCACTTCCTAGTATCAGCAAGTGTCTGGGATTGATGGCTACACATGGGATGGACTCACAGATGGGGAAGTCCCTGGACAGTTCCTACATCAGACTCTGCTCCACTCCTTATCCTTGCATTTCCTTTAGACAGGAGCAATTCTAGGTCAAAACATTTTGAAGGATAGGTCACCCAATCCCTAACCTCTGGATATGGTCTCTACAGGTTCTCTCTCTTCTTTGTTGGGTATCTCAGCTAATGTTATCTCCATTTGGTCCTGAGAACCTCTTGCTTTTATGTCATCTGGGACTATGGAGGCTAACCCAGTTTTCCCATTCCCCATTGACACACATTCTGTTCAATTTCTTGACACTGTACATCTAGCCACTCCTACACACTGCCCCTTCCTTTTATTTCCTCTCGCCTCCTCTCTTCCTCCTATAGCCCTCAATCCTTCAGAATCCAGTGATTATTTTATATCCCCGTTCAAATAAGAATGAATCACCCATACTGTGTTCTTCCTTTCACTTGAACTTAATGTAGTCTGTATGTTGTATCTTTGGTATTACAAGAATTTTTCCTAATATCCACATATCAGTGAGTAAATACTATGTGTGTTCCTTGCATTCCTTACTCAGGATATTTTCTGGTTCCATCTATTTTCCTTCAAATTTCATAAAGGCACTGTTTTTAATGGCTGAGTAGTACTCCATTGTGTAAGTTTACCACATTTTCTTTGTCCATTCTTCCTTGAGAGGCATCTAAGTTGTTTCCACCTTTTGGCTATTTTAAAATACAGGTTCTATGAACATAGTGGAGCAAGTGTACTTGTTATACATAGAAGCATCTTTTGGGTATATGCCTGGTAGTCGTATAGCTCGATCATCAAATTTTACTATATCTAATTTACTAAGAAACAGTCAAACTAATTTACAGTGTGGTTGTAGCAGGTTGGAATTCTACCAGCAATGGAGGCATGTTCCTTTCTCTACATCCTAACCAGCACCTGCTGTCACCTGAGGTTTTTAATCTTAGCTATTCTGACAGGTGTGAGGTAGAATCTCAGGGTCATTTTGATTTGTATTTCTCTGATGAATAAGGATGTTGAAGATTTCCTTAAGTGCTTCTCAGCCATTCAATATTTTTTACTCCCCTCAGGACCTTCAATGTTTCCTCCAACTCTTCTATAGGAGTCCCCAGTCTCAGCTCGGACTAATGTTGGCTGTGGGTAACTGTATCCGTTTCAGTCAGCTGCTGAATAAAGCCTGTCAAATGTTGGGTTCTGTCTCCAAGTATAACAGAGTATCATTAATAATGTCAGAGATTGGTATTTGCCTATAGGATAGGTTTCAATTTGGAGTAGTTATTGATTAACTATTCCTTTAGGGTCTGCTCCATCTTTGTCCCCAAATTTCTTTCAGATGATACAAAATTTAGGTTGAAAATTTTGTATGTTGGTTGATGTTTTTATCCCTCTACTGGGGTCCTGTTCAAGTATAGGAGGTGCCCTGTTCACAGTCCATGTCCCCACTGTTAGACATGTTAGACATCTAGACTAACGTCACCTGGATTGACTCCTAGGCTTACTTTTAAAACAGTAAAATACAAGAAAATTTAAAATAGGAGCAGGTAAATATTCTGAAACTGGTTCTTGTTCTTTGATTTTTTTCCGTTTTTTTTTTTTTAAACTATGGAATGAATTAACTATGTTGAGTTGTAAATATAGATTGTGTGAGGAGCTTGTTGTGTGTTGTAGTGTATATATAGATTGTGAAAAGTGCTTATTGTGTGCCATGATATAAATGTAGTTTGAGATATACCTTAAAGTTGCCCAGATTCGTAACCTAGAATACGTCAGTTGGACTGAACAGTTTTAGTCCAATTGACACAAACTAAAGTCATCTGAGAGGAGGGAATGACAACTGTGAAAATGGCTTCATGAGAACATCCTGTGATTCTGTAGGGCATCTTCTTAATTGTAATTGATAGTGATGTACCCAGGCCATTGTTGAGTGGTGGCATCCCTGGCCTGGTGGTCCTTAGCTCTATGAGAAAGCAGGCTGAGAAAGACATTTAGAGCAACCCAGTGAGCAGTATCCCTCCATGGACACTACACCAGCCTCTGTTCCTGTCCTGTTTGAGTTTGTGTTCTAAGTTTCTTCTTGGTAATTAGCAGTGAAATGAAAATGTAAGTCAAAGAAGTCTTTTCTCTCCACCTTGCTTGACTCATTCTGTTTTATCAGAGTAATAGGAACCCTACCTAATACAGCAGTGCAAAGTGATGGTAGGGCCTACGATAAGGGGCATTTAATGGGATATCAATAAGTCACTCACTAGAAAATTTGTCAAAGAAAGGGACATAGCTTTGTCAGAGCCTGGGACTTCCTAAAAGTGATTATCTTATTAAAGTGAGGCTTGTTGCCAAAGGCCACAATATATTTCTTATTATGCACTCTTCCCATTCTGACATCTGTAATTTTGTCATTACCAGAGACCATAAAATATGTTCTTTTCTCTACCTGTTCTTGGACTTATAAAGACAGTGAACTATTTTTTCTTTCCTTTCTTTTTTCAACTAAAATATTTTTTATCATAACAGCATAAATTGGCCAGAAACACAACAACCAAGTAGATTTTGGAATTAACTAAAACCGCTATAAAATAATTTTAAAATGACCTTCCATTATGCATAGTATACATGTGTACATCGTAAGGTGGATATGCTCTGGGTTGTGTTTGCCATCAAAAACTTTTCATTGTCATATCTATGGGATTTCCTTTAGATAGTAAAATATGGTCCTTTTCGAATGTATAAGGCATTTCTCATATGTTAACTGCTATTTTGAAAGAAAAATTAAAAAGTCTTGTCAACATAAGACTAACCTTTGAATCCTGTCTTTCACATTACCTCTTCCTTCTTAATTCACTCATTCATTCCAATTTTTCTAAACAATGCTTTAATTTCAACTGTGGGTAGACTGAACTTGTAAAGAACACCTCTGGTAGATAGATATGGCACTTGAGTGAGGGATGAGGATCCTTGCCTCAAAATTTTTGACCCAAAATTGTTCCTGTCTAAAGGGAATACTGGGTTAAAAAAATGAAGCAGAGATTGAAAGAAAGACCATCCAGAGATGCCCCAATTTGGAATCCATCCTATGTCCAGACTCCAAACCTTGATACTGATGCTGATGCCAAGATGTGATACTGATGCTGATGCCAAGATGTGCTTGCAAAAAGGAGCCCAGCATGGATATTCTCTGGGAGGCTTTGGTCATAGACCCTCAGATTGAACCTAACTAGTATTATGCTGTTATATTAACATAATATAAAACCGGTAAGTTTAAATTTTATACACAAAGATTTGAACATCTCTTAACACTGATAAGAGATTTTTCTTTTGTCAGCACATGCAATTGAGATTCCAAAAGAACATTGTGCATAGAAAAAGAGATTGGAACACCTAGCTTTTAATGGGACATATATGTCATATTCTTCTCCTCAAGATTCAGTGACTGCCATGGAAGAGAAACACAGAATATTAAAAGCCAGAAGTAATAGTTGTCTGAAACTAATCAATGTCTATTGAACACAACAGAGATATTGAATCCATAATCCCACAGTATCAATAATTGCAGGCATAAGACTTCAATGAGATCAAATCAGCCTTAATCATGGCCTGTATAGGGAAAATGTGGGGCGCCACCCACACATTCTCCATTACAAGATGGCGCTGATATCCGGCTGGAGTTAGCAGTAAACAAGCCATGTGCGCACGTTTTTGGTAACTTTCCACTCCTTGAGCTCTGCCTCTCCCGTGGTGTCATAGGGCCTGATGAGTTTCAACCAATCAGGGGGCTCCGCGTCCAAGGCAAAGACTGATCCCTTTATAAGGGGACGGGCTAATTAGTTCCTCCCTCTTGTTGGTTTCGTCCGTCTCGTGGATCTTGTTCATCTTGTTCGTCCTGTTCGTCTTCTTGGATTTCTTGGTTTTCTCCGTCTTTTTCGTCACGTGGAGCAAGTACTGGTTCTCGAGGATAATAAAGTTTACCGCAGAAGGATTCTATTTCGTGTGCTGCGTCGTTCTTGCAGGCGAGACGGTTGCGCAGGACAGGAAAAGGCTCAGGAATTTCTGCCCCAAGCTTAGAGACTTTGGTAATCTATGTGAAAGAAGGAATCATTTTAGTTCACATATATGACAGCTAAAATGCTCTCCCTGCTCCAGTGAGTAGATGATTTAATATGGGGGGTAGGGAGGGGGAGAAGGAGGGAGGGAGAGGGAACATGAAGTTCAGAATGAAAGATGGTGGGTTTATTTAGGAGAAAATGAAGGGGATGTAATGAAGAGAAAATTTAATAATAAGCATGTTATATACATCTTCCAAATTATCAACCAGAAACAACCAAACCAGACTTACAAAACATTTCATATGAGAAAAATAGCTCAATGGTTTCATAACAAGTTTATAAAAATGCAATATTCAAGTTATTTAAATTTTAAACGTGGTAAAAAGCAAATATATGTACTTATCTCACATCTGGGACCTCTTTGTAAAATCTGCCTCTCATTTATCACTGTGGGCTATTTCATAGTCTAGGGAAATGGAGGTGTCCATTAGTGTTATAACTGTGTAGTCAGTGTTCATGCGGATTCAGAACATTAACGCCTAATTCTCCAACCTGCTTATATATTAGGCTGATGAAAATCAGCATTTGGAAATTTTCATTTATGTATGCTGAATAGTTAATTGTATTCAGAAGGGAACTTTTCTCTAATATAGATTTAAACTTCTTATCACATAAAGCATAATCAGCTGCCTCATAATTACTGACATATTACTATATGATAAAGCAGGCTTAGATATTCTTGATTTGAAAGATTCAATAGAACATTGTGGTAATAATATCAGAGCTCAGCTTTTAAACCTCATATTATTCTCTTAATGGCAGAGACTTAAAATCACAACTTACCTTTCCACAACAATTATGAATGATTATGCAACATGACACTTATATAGTTCCTTGTCACTTTAATTAATTAGGTAATTCTCATATTAATACATGTAGTTGAAGAACGCTGATGTAAAATTAGAATAATGTAATAAATTCTAGAAAGCCACACATTAAAATATAACTATATTTCAAACTTTCAACTGACCTTTAAATAATGGGTTATTTAAAATCTGATAGTGATGAATGACATTGCAACTTAAACTCTGTGTTTTTTAAATAAGGACATCTTTCATATGTTCATTTATTAAAATGCTTAGGGAAAGGCACAATTAAAGGGATTAAAAGTTGTGGCTTTGTTGGAGAAAGATGTCTTTGGGAGATAGCTTTTCAGATTTAAAAAGTCTGAGGCAGGCTAGGTAGCTTTCTCTTTCTGCTGCCTGCAAATCCAGAAGTCAAACTCTCAGTTCCTTCTCCTGGACCATGTCTACCTGCAAGACACCATGCTTTCTACCATGCAAATAATAGACTAAGCATCTGAAAATACAAGCAAGTCCCAATTAAATACCTTCCATTATAAAAGTTTCTGTGGTCCTGGTGGATCTTCCTAACATTAGAACATTGTTGGAGTCTAAGATACCATGTTACTTAAGCTTTGTTTTGTAGTCTATATGTTATGAATGTGTATGGAGAAGGTAGAAAGTTTTAAATAAGATAGACAAATGAACGTCTTTTTCGTGATAATTTTAATGCCTTATGTAACAACAGACCTGTTAAATAACACACATAAGTGAAATAATTTAATGAGGCCAGTTTCAGTTTTAAAGTTTAGTCTTTCACAAATAGATAATATTGGGATCTTTTTAGTTCATAATAAAGAGCACTATGCTTTGCAACAGAAATAATAGCCCCAATCTATCCATCCTATTCCAATAGAAGGTTTTCCAAGTTACTTCATATTTAATCATCATTTTATGCATGTGTTTCTGTTTCCAATTCTCCTTTACATCTCTCATTAAAAGTTAAGATTCTTTCCACAAAGGACTTATATATAAGTTCAGATGAAAGAAATAATGGCCAGGCTCTTCACAGAACTGTAGTTAAAAGAAATCTTGAAATGAATTAGAACCCATTCAAAACTCTTTTGATTAAAAGCTTCCACAAATGTTTCACACTTTCAAGTTGCTTGTTTCAAGTTCAGATTTCTCTTGATCAATCTCAGTCATAACTGTTATAATAGAAAACTACTAAAGAACAAACTATTGAATGAATTTTAGGAAGAAAATTGTGACTTTAATTGTGAAATCAAAGATTGGGAACAAATATGTAGTGTATTTTGAAAATCATGCTAAATATTATTTTAGCACCAATTGGTTTGTCACATTATGTTCTCTTCCCTAAACCTAAGTTGGTCACAGGTCTAAAAACAGTGTAAATAATAAGAAACCATTTTGGTTTGTCACTTTAAATAAAGCTATATTAAGCAAAAGTTCTGTACATGAGCAAAACAAGATTCATCATAAAATTTTATATCAGAATTACTGTATCACATATAATATCTCCAGAGGTACATTCAAAAAATGCATTTTGGGATAATTCTATAGGCTATATTTGAAAAATACACCCTGTAAGTTACATAATGCAAGGATAAAAATGTGTTTGAACATGAAAATAACATAACCCACTGTTCTGATAACAGTTATGCTAAAAATTGGCATAAACAATAAGCAGGTTGAAACAGAACGTATAGGAAGTTGATGTTCATGTTGCACAGGGCAGTACATGACATCAACATCCTAATAGTGGCTCCTAATGGACTGAGACATCTTGGCCCATATTTTTTCCTGTCCAGTCCTCTAAACACAACTGAAATAACGTTTCACTAACAAGTAATGATTGCATGCCGTTTTCCTCTTAAGAAATAATATAAGACATTATGACAACATTTTAAAATTGAGACAAGATTACAGCCATGTAGCCAATTTAATAACATAAAGGCCCTTAATTATAATTACTAGTTATTTTTTAAATTGTAGGTTTAAAATGAGTGCTGGGACAGAATTTTCTATACAGGTTTCATATGTTGAATTTGAGAAAGATGAAAAGTGATAAAGAAACACTTCAATGTGCAGCACATGACTTTTCCCTTTTCAGAGAATTGGGCTGCTACTCTCTCATCTTCCTCTGCCTTCTCTTCCATTCTCCTATTCCTTGTTTTCATCTTTTTATTTCTGTGTCTCTTTCTCTAACTCTCCTGTCTGTATCTCTGATTCTTTGTCTCACTGTCTCCCTTCCTCCTCCTCTCTCTCTAAAATGGATTTTCAGAGAATCCTTAACCAGCCTGGCTTGTGAAGGTGTGGTTTGAAAGTAGGATGGATCAAGCTGGGTTGCTTTTGGGTCAGAGAAGATTTTTTACAGTGAGTTGGCATTGTATGTGTCTTCAGGGATACTCAAGCCATAGCAGTGATGTCTGTTATGGCATATTCATCATGTTCCATCCCAAGTGAAAAAATATTACTCCATCCACAGCTCAGGCAATATTACAGAAGAGGTGTAAGGACTATGAAGAATTAAGGAACATATGCAGTGTTATGTGCCTGATACTCTAGATTTGGATCAGATCATTGCTATTCTTAATTAGAGCAGTTGTAAACTGTTGTGGGAGATCACCAGTTATAGTGCTCACTAGCTTCTTTCCATGAAAAAAAGGAGAAGGTTAGTGAATATATTAACTTTTCTGAGGATTAGGAGGTTCCCAGGGCTTAAAGGTGTTGAATAATGTTGTGACTTTGGGAACTCTCTAGAGGTATAGTTTCTTGCCATTTGAACAAGTATTTGTAAAGAACCATCAGTGTTTCTGTAATTAATACATGCTACCATTAAATACCCCCCAAATTCTTGGTTACTTAGTATGTTGGATTTGGATGGGACCATTTCTTCATTGTCATAGTCTTTCCTATTTGAGGTTAATAGAATGTGATTCCCCAGAAAATGTCATGCAGCAAAGATGTATTTGTGGTATATTTCTGTTCAATTGCAGCATGTGTCTGTTTATGAGCCAGAAGCATCCAGTTTAGATCATTATAGCTTTTTATTGTGTTTTAACATGAAAATGCAATACCTATTATTCTCTATCTGTCTCTGTCTCTGACTATCTTTGTCTCTGTCTGTCTCTATCTCTGTCTTTATTTCTGTCTGTTTATCTCTGTCTTTGTTTCTCTGCCTCTCTGACTCTCGGTCTCTGTACCTGTGTATGTGTATGTGTTTGTGTGTGTGTGTTGTGTGTGTGCGTGCATGTGTGTGTGTATGGGTGTGTGTGTTTCTTTCTTTCTTCTCATGATTACTTGATGAATTGAAGTGTCTTTAGGTTCCATATAAATTTCCAATCATAGATCTCTGAATGTAGTTTGCCCTTCAATTGCTTATTTGTTTATTTATCTGTTTACTTATTTATTTGATTGTTCAGAAGAAGTTTATAATACTGCTAACTGTAATTGTCTTAGTCTCCAAGGCTCACAAGTTCTTAGCCTTCCAGTTGCTCTGATTATGAGTGTGTATCACTCAGTTCATTGTAAATAGAACTTTAAAAACCCAAAGGTGATATGTACACCATCATAAACAACACAGCAGCATTAATATTGAATAAATAAGACATTGCTTTGGAATATTTTATTATTTATGATTTCTTTATGTTTTCTTCCAAGCTGTGATTTTCAAACTTATTTCTAATCAAAGAATTTCTGAATCAACAAATAAAGGTAGCAATGTTCAGTGTGAAACACAACAAGACATATATACAGAATGGCTGAGCAAAATAATAATATTAATGATAAGAATAATAATAAGTGAAGGAAATAAACTGGCTCTAGCCACATTTACAACATGAGTAAATCAATAAAAAAAGAAAATTCCAACATATCCAAACCTATGGGATACAATGAAAGCAGTACTGAGAGGAATACTCATAGCTCTGAGTGCTTCCAAAAAGAAACTGGAGAAAGCATACATCAGCAACTTGACAGCACAGCTAAAAGCTGTAGAATAAAAGGAAGCAGATACACCCAAGAGGAGTAGACAGCAAGAAATAATCAAACTTAGGGCAGAAATAGAACAAATAGAAACAAAAAGAACCATTCAAAGAATCAACAAAACCAAGAGCTGGTTCTTTGAGAAAATCAACAACATTGATAAACGCTTAGCCAGACTAACTAGAGGGCAAAGACAGAGTATACAAATTAACAAAATCAGAAAGTGGAGACATAACAAATAAATTGAGGAAATTCAAGAAATCATCAGATTCTACTACAAAATCTGGAGGAAATGGATGAATTCCTAGACAGATACATGATCCTAAAGTTAAACCTGGACCAGGTAAACCATCTAAACCATCCCCTAAAGAAATAGAAGTCATCAAAAACCTCCCAACCAAAAAAAAAATGCCCAGGTCCAGATGAGTTCACTGCAGAATTTTATCAGAAATTTATTGTGTATATAACACAAATGCTCTCCAAACTATTCCACAAGATAGAAACAGATGGAATACTACCTCACTCATTTTTTGAGGCTACAATAACCCTCGTTCCTAAACCATACAAAGAACCTACAAGTAAAGAAAACTTCAGATAAATCGCACTTGTGAACATTGATGCAAAAATACTCAACAAAATCCTTGAAAACCGAATCTAAGAACACATCAAAATGATCATTAACCATGGCCAAGTAGGCTTCATCCCTGGGATTCAAGGATGGTTTAATATAAT
This sequence comes from Micromys minutus, assembly GCF_963924665.1. Taxonomy (NCBI): domain Eukaryota; kingdom Metazoa; phylum Chordata; class Mammalia; order Rodentia; family Muridae; genus Micromys; species Micromys minutus. Next base: position 16,459,618 of record NC_137984.1, read on the forward strand.
AAAATCTATCAATGTAATCCATCATATAAACAAACTCAAAGAACAAAATCACATGGTCATCTCACTAGATGTTGAGAAAGCATTTGACAAAATTCAACACCCCTTCATATTAAAAGTCCTGGAAAGAACAGCAATCCAAGGTCCATATCTAAACATAATAAAAGCAATATACACCAAACCAACAGCCAACATCAAACTTAACAGTGGGAAACTTGAAGCAATTCCACTAAAATTAGGGACTGGACAAGGTTGCCCACTCTTCCCCTACCTATTCAACATAGTACTGGAAATCCTGGCTGGAGCAATTAGACAGCAAAATGAGATCTAGAGGATACAAATCTGAAAGGAAGAAATAAAAACATCACTCTTTGCAAATGACATGATAGTGTACTTAAGTGACCCCACAAATTCCACCAGAGAAGTCCTACAGCTGATAAACAAGTTCAGGAAAGTGGCTGGATATAAAATTAACTCAAACAAATCAGTAGCCTTCTTATATTCAAAGAACAAACATGTGGAGAAAGAGATTAGGGCAAAGATACCCTTCAAAATAGTCACAAAAACTATGAAATATATTGGTGTGACTCTAACTAAGCAAGTGAAAGACATGCATTACAAGGACTTCAAACCTCTAAAGAAGGAAATCAAGGAAGATCTCAGAAAATGGACAGATCTCCCATGCTCATGGATTGGAAGGATCAACATTTTAAAAATGGCCATCCTACCAAAAGCAATCTACAGATTCAATGCAATCCCCATCAAAATTCCAACCCAGTTCTTCATTGAGTTGGAAAGATCAATGTGCAATTTCATCTGGAATAACAAAAGACCTAGAATAGCGAAATACATTCACAACAACAAGAAAACATCTTCGGGAATCACTATCCCTGACCTCAAGCTATATTACAAAGCAACTGTGCTGAAAACTGCATGGTTCTGGTACAGAAATGGGCACATGGATCAATGGATTAGAATAGAAGATCCAGAAATAAGCCTGCTAGTATATGGTCACCTGATTTTTGAGAAAAGAGATGAAAACATTCAATTGTAAATGGACAGCATGTTCAACAAATGGTGTTGGTCCAAATGGCACTCAGCATGCAGAAGAATGAAAATAGACCCTTTTTTATCTCCTTGTACAAAGCTCAAGTGTAAGTGGATTAAAGATCTCCACATTAAACCAGATACAGTGAAACTATTAAATGAGAAATTAGGGAAAACCTTAGAATACATAGGCACAGGAGAAAAATTTGTGAACAAAACACCAATGGCTCAAGCTCTAATGTCAAAGATTAACAAATGGAACTAAATGAGATTGCAAAGTTTCTGTAAGTCTAAGGACATTGTCAAGAAAACAAAACGGCAGCCAACTGAACGGGAAAAGATCTTTACCAACTCCACATCAGATACAGGCCTAATATCCAAGGTATACAAAGAACTCAAAAAGCTAGACACCAGAGAATCAATCAACCCTATTAAAAAATCGGGGTACAGAGCTAAACAAAAAGTTTTCAATTGAGGAATATTGAATGGCTGAGAAACATCTAAGGAAGGTCTTGACATCCTTATCCATCAGGGAATTGCAAATCAAAACAACCCTGAGATTCCACCTCACACCAGTCAGATTTGCCAAGATCCAAAACTCAGATGACAGCACATGCTGGAGAGGTTGTGGAGACAGAGGAACACTTCTCTACTGTTGGTGGGGTTGTAAACTGATACAACCACTCTGGAAATCAGTCTGGTGATTCCTCAGAAAATTGAACATAGTACTACCTGAAGATTCAGCTATTCCACTTCTGGGCATATACCCCAGAGACACTGCAATATACAACAAAGTTACATGTACCACAATGTTCATAGCAGCTCTATTTATAAAAGCCAGAAGCTGGAAAGAACCCTGATGTCCTTCATTAGATGAATGGATGCAAAAATTCTGGTACATTTATACAATGGAGTACTACTCAGCTATCAGAAACATTGACTTAACCAAATTCTTAAGAAAATGGTTGCATCCAGAAAATATCGTCCTGAGTGAGATAACCCAGTCACAAAAGGACAGATATAATATGTAGTCACTGATAGTGGGATGCTAACCCCAGAGGTTCGGACAGCCCCAGAAACAACTAACAGACTGTGAAGTTCAAGAAAAAAAAGAAAACAAAAGAAAACAAACAACAACAACAACAAAAAAAAACATTATGCTCAATCCTTACTCAGGAAGAAAATGTTTACTAATTCCGGGTTACATCCTGTTTTACATGTACTTTGTGCTAATTGTAACTATTAAGACCTTAATGCAGAGTATCAAACCTTAAAAAAAAATAAATCCAAATATATATATATATATATATATATATAATAAATTGATTTCAGAATTAAAAAAAAACAAAAAATCAAAAAAAGAGAAAATTTAGTAAATTAAAAATAGTTTTTGGAAATAAAGTATGTTAAGTTATAGGCATTAGATATATAATATTTAATGTATATAGAAGATAAGTTTTACCATATATTTCACTTAAGGAAATTCTTTAATAATTAGTATGTTGGCAATTTATTCATTAACAATACATCACTTACTCATCAGCAGGGCGCAACTGATGCCTGTGTCAATTCTATGAATTCACCTGGTATTGACGAAATCATTTTTCAATTTACTAGATTGGGCAAAATGTAAATCACAAGGCAAAAATACCATCCGTAAGTTACCTTCTCTAATATCAGAAAGAAAAATAAATAAGTTCAGCAGAGCAATTTACAGGTATCTGACCTGGGATCATTTTGAAATGTGGAGAATACACACACTCTTTGTGTTATAGGAGAAAGGAAATCTTATTTTCAAGTCAAAAGAAAGTATTTTCCATGTGCTTACTCTAGGAAGGCTTTGTAGGAATCAAATTGTAGTACAGTTGATGGGGAAAGTCTACTCACTCATCTGTAACTTCCTGACCTGTAGTTTCTTCATTGAATGCACAGGACTAAAGAGTGCCCTGTAATTATGAGGATTACAAGGCATTTTGTTACCTTATGAGTTACCTTTATTTTGCATTTCAACAAATTTCCTGTTTAAAGGCTTTAAATTAAAGAATTCTGCAGCTTTTTCTAGCCAGTATAAACAGCAATCACTGCTAAAACATTAAATATAGACTTCAATTCCCCCAAAAAATAAAGAATTATTTTATATTGATCACATGTTAAATTACAATGTTTATAAGAAGTACATATCATAGTATATTTTAGCATAAAAATTTTGAAATTTAGACTTTCCTACAAAAAGCAAGATACAATTTGTATTCTCAATCCTCTGCATTCTATCTTCATTGCCCAACTGGTTTGATATAGTATTTATTTATTATTTTAATATGCCATAAAAGCTTAAAGCGGCCTATCATCAAAACTATAGATCATAGCTCATGGCTGATAGGACAATGGAAGAACAGATACTGGTTTTATTTTTATCTTCCCATCTAAATTCACATGGCTTTTCTCCAAAATTATGGGAATTGAAAAAGTTCAGTGTAAATGAACATGTGCTACAAATCGCTGCCTTTACATTCTATGTCTATTGGTTGGATTCTTCACTTCTACACAAAATTATTATACCCAGAGTAATGTGCTTGCTGCAGAATATTTCAAATTTATAATCTTTAAAATGAGAATAACATTGGTCTTGCAGATGGTAAGAGTCTATTGAAAATGAGCTATCATCTCTGATATTTTGCCAATAAATACTAGCTGTTTCTCATTTTATACAATCAATATTTAAGTTCTTAATATGTATTAATTAAATCTTTGCTATGCACAAGGTCAAGATGAGAGAGAGAAATGAAGTCTGTGCTCTGAGAATGAGTTCAAATTTAGTTCATATTAACTTGATGACTGAGTTAGATAGTCTTCTGACTAATAGTCTAAAATATTGATTCAGTTTGATTATTACATCGTTATATTTCTCACATTGTTTGATATTATTCAGAAATTGGATTCCTTACAATTGTCTGGCACTATAGCATGAACCCTTGAATACTGGACAGAAGAAGAATACATATTCAAATCGTAAACAGAGTTTGTATGCGTCATTTTCTTTATATCAAAAATGTAAATCAAAATAGGGTATGATATATAAAAATTTATAATGTTGAAATTGAAACAGTGCATTTATAATCTCAGAAAATGTAATTCTATTAATACATAGTTATGGTAGTTTTGCAAATTTTTTTTTAATTTTCAGTTATTGGTTTTAGTAAATTTTATCTCTGAAAAGAAATAAACAGTTAATTCTTTTGAGAGAAATGTAGAATCCACAAATAATAAAGATCAATAATTTGTTTGCAAGAACTGCAATGGAAGGCTAGAGTATTATCACTAAATAGTAGCTTATTACTATAATGATATCTTTGAATTTCCCATGGAAGCTTGGTTCTAATTCTCAGTCTATATGTTCTTAATTACTAGCTATCAACAACCATGCACTTTCATCATCGAGTACCATTCAATATTAGTTTTACATTATTTGATATTATTTAATATTAACTTCATGTCATTCAGTATCATCATCATTTTCCCCAAAATGTGAATAATTTTGACTGACCAACAAATGTTTCAAATTATCAGGTAAAAAGTATGTCTGTAATCTTTTAATTACCGATATTTTCCATTTCTTTATTCTAATCATTCTTTAGTTTTCCTCAGTTATACTTACTGATGATTTCTTCCTTTCTCCTTTATTCACTACAAAGGTTTCATGTAAACACATTTTGTTCTCTCCTCCCAGTTCATGCCACCTCCCTTTCTATTCAGAAAAAAGGAGGCTTCCCATGGATATCCACCATTCTTGGTATATCAAACTGCAGGAAGACAAAAGATATCTTTTTTTGAGGCTAGAAAAGACAGCACACTCGGAAGAAAGAGTGTCCAAAGCAGGCAACAGAGTCAAAGCCAGAATCTACTGTTCAGAATCCCTTATAAAAACCAAGCTATAAAACTGTTACATGTATGAAGAGGGCCTAGGTAAGTCCCATGCATGCTCTTTGCTTGACAGCTCAGGCTCTCTAGGTCTAGATAGGCTTAGGATAATTGATTCTGTAGTTTTGTTGCTGTTGTTGTTGTTTGTGATGTCCTTGAATCCTTTGGCTTCTACAAGCTCCCCTCTGCTTTCACCAAAGGATTTCTTAAGCTTCACTTAATGAGTCATTTGGATCTCATCTGTTGTCTGGTTATGTTAGTTTTCTGTCTACAAGTGTAGAAGAATATCAGTAATAATTATTAATGATATGAGGGGTCAGTCCCTATCATGATATGAGTTTTATGTTGGACAGGAGTCATTGGTTAGACAATCCTTTAGTTTCTGCTCCATCTTTACCACTGCCCATCACGTAGGCAGGACAAATTGTCAAATGTTTTGCAATGGTTTGTTTTTTCTAATCCCACCACTGAAAGTCTTATCTGCTTATAGGCAAGTTCCATAATCTACATTTTTAGGAGTCTTAGCTAGGGTCATCCTCATTAATTTCAGAGAGTTTCCATTGTCCTAGGTTTCTAGCATGTTCCAGAGATGCCTACTCTCCTACCAATTCTAGTCATCTTCCTTAGGATATTCTCACAATATCCTCCTGTGACCTCAACTCTTCCATTCTCATCCCCACCCATCCCCACCATCCCACTCAGTACCACTAACCCCTGTCTATATATGATGTCTAATTTGTTTCCCTTTCTCAATGAGATCACTGTATCTTCCCTTGAGCAATCATTTTTGGTACTGAGGATGGTAACATGATAATTGTTTACTTTAAAGTTAATATCCACTTATAAGTGAGTACAAACCATGTTTGTCATTCTGAGTTTGGGTTACTTCACTCAAGATGATCTTTTCTAGTTCCACCTATTTGCCTGCAAGTTTCATGATACCATTGCTTTTAATAGCTGAGGAATACACCATTGTGTAAATGTACCATATTTTTATTATTCATTCTTCAATTAGTTCATGTCTGTGTTGTTTTGAGTTTCTAGCCATTATGAATAAAGCTTATATTAAAACAGTTGAAAAAATTCACCTTGGTATGGCAAGGAATTCCTTGAGTACAATACAGACTTAAAAGTGATACATCTGGATTTTTTTAATTTAAATGTTTTCTTTTTTAATTGAAGAACTTTATTTTAAAAAACAAAGATAACTGTACAGATTTTTAAGCATTTTTGCATGAAAGTATACAAATACGTTTTTGTTAATCCTAGGTCTCTTTCAAAGGTTTGATAGTGTGCATTAAAATCTTACTAGTTACAATGAGCATAGAGTATATGTAAAACAATATGTAACATAGAATTAGTCAAAGTTTCTTGTTGTGTAAAGATTAAGCTTAATGGTTTTTCACTTAATTTATTTTTTTCTTGAACTTCATATACTCTGTGACTTGTTTCTGAGGTGTTCAGAGATTTCTGGGGTTAGTATCCAATTATCAGTGACTGCATATTATGTCTGTTCTTTTGTGACTGGGTTATCTCACTCAGGATGCTATTCTCTAGATGCATCCATTTTCTAAAGAATTTCATAAAGTCATTATATTGATAGCTGAGTAGTACTCCATTGTGTAAATACACCACAATTTTTGTATCCATTCACCTACTGAAGGACATCTGGGATCATTAAAGCTTCTGGCTATTATAAATAGGGCTGCTATGAACGTTGTGGTACATGTGTCTTTGTTGTATGTTGAAGCTTCTCTGGAGTATATTCCCAGATGCCCAGAAGTGGAATAACTGGGTCTTCACATAGTACTACATCCAATTTTCTGAGGAATCACCAGACTGATTTCCAGAGTGGTTGTACCAGTTTACAACCCCATCAACAGTGGAAAACTGTTGCTCTTTCTTGGCATCCTTGCCAGCATTTACTGTCATCTGAATTTTTGATCTGAGCCATACTGGTTGGTGTCAGGTAGAATCTCAGGGTTGCTTTGATTTTTATTTCTCTGACGGCTACTGATGTCGAGCACTTCCTGAGATGCTTCTCAGGCATTCAATATTCCTAAATTGAGAACTTTTAGTTTAGCTCTGTACCCCATATTTTAATAGGTCTTGGATGTTAGGCCTCTATCAGATGTGAGGTTGGTAAAGAACTTTTCCCAATTTGTTGGCTGCCTTTTTGTTTTCTTGACAGTATCCTTAGAATCACAGGAGCTTTGCAATCTCATTAAGTCCCATTTGTCAATATTTGACCTTAGAGCACTAGCCATTGGTGTTCTGTTCAGGAAATGTTCTCCTGTCCCTATGTGTTCTAAAGTTTTCCCTAATTTCTCTTCTAATAGTTTCAGTGTATCTGGTTTAATGTGAAGATCTTTGATCCACTTGCATTTGAGCTTTATACAAGGAGATAAGAAAGGGTCTGTTTTCATTCTTCTGTGTGCTGAGTGCCAGTTGAACACCATTTGTTGAAGAGGCTGTCCTTATTCCATTGAATGTTTACAGCTCCTTTTTCAAAAATCAAGTGGCCATGTATATGAGGGCTCATTCTGGGTATTCTATTCTATTCCATTGATCCACCTGCCTATCTCTGTACCAGTACCATGCAGTTTTCAGCACAATTGCCTTGTAATATAGCTTGAGGTCAGGGATAGTGATTCCTGCAGAAGTTTTCTTGCTGTTGAAGATGGATTTCACTATTCTAGGTCTTTTGTTATTCCAGATAAAATTGCACATTGATCTTTTCAACTCTATAAATAATTGGGTTGGAATTTTGATGGGGATTGCATTGAATCTGTAGATTGCTTTGATAACATGGCAATTTTTACAATGTTGATCCTTTAAATCCATGAGCATGAGAGATCATTCCATTTTCTGAGATCTTCCTCAATTTCTTTAGAGATTTGAAGTTATTTTCATCCAGGTCCTTCACATGATTAGATTCACACCAAGGTATTTCATATTGGTTCTGAATATTGTGAAGGGTATCTTTCCCCTAATTTATTTCTCCACATATTTGTCCTTTGAGTAGAAGAAGGCTACTGATTTGTTTGAGTTAATTTTATATCCAGATACATTGCGGAACTTGTTTATCAGCTGTAGAAGTTCTCTGGTGGAATTTTTGGTGTTACTTAAGTACACTATCACGTCATCAGCAAATAGCAATGTTTTTACTTCTTCCTTTCCAATTTGTATCCCTTTGATTTCCTTTTGCTGTCTAATTGCTGTGGCTAGGAGGTAGGGGGAGACTGGGCAGCATAGTTGTGTCCCTGGTTTTACTGGGATTGCTTCAAGTTTCCCACCATTATGTTTTATGTTGGTTGTTGGTTTACAGTATATTGATTTTATTATGTCTACATATGGGCTTTGGATTTCTGATTTTTCAGACTTTTAACATGAAGAGGTATTGAATTTTGTCTAATGTTTCTCAGCATCTTGTGAGATGATCATGTGGTTGTTTTTATTTGAGTTTTTTTATATGGTTGATTACATTGCTGGATTTCTGTATATTAATCCATCTCTGCATCACAGGGATGAAGCCTACTTGATCATGGTGAGTGGTCGTTTTGATGTGTTCTGGGATTTGGTTTGCAAGGATTTTGTTGAGTATTTTTGCATCAGTGTTCATAAGTGAGATTGGTCTAAAGTTCTTTTTCCTGTAAGGTCTTTGTATGGTTTAAGAACAAGGGTGATTGTGACCTCAAAAATGAGTTAAGTAGTGAGCCATCTGACTCTATTTCGTGAAATAGTTTGGAGAGTATTGGTATTAGGCCATCAACAAATGTCTGATAAAATTCTGCATTGAACCCATCATGACCTGGGCTTTTTTTGGTTGGGAGACTTTTGATGACTGCCACTATTTCTTTTGGTGTTATGGGATTATTTAGATGGTTTACCTGGTCCTGGTTTAACTTGAGTATCTGGTATCTGTCTAGGAATTTATCCATTTCCTCCAGATTTTCCAGCTTGGTTCAGTATATTCTTTTATAATAGGACATGGTAATTTCTTGAATTTCCTCAGTTTCAGTTATTATGTCTCCACTTTCATTTCTGATTTTCTTAATTTGGAAACTCTCTCTTTGCCCTCTAGATAGTCTGGCTAAGGGTTTGTCAATCTTGTTAATTTTCTTGAAGAACCAGCTCTTGGTTTTGTTGATTCTTTGAATGGTTCTTTTTGTTTCTATTTGTTCTATTTCTGCCCTAAGTTTGATTATTTCTTCCCGTGTACTCCTCTTGGGTGTATCTGCTTCCTTTTCCTTCTAGAGCTTTCAGCTGTGCTGTCAAGTTGCTGATGTATGCTTTCTCCAGTTTCTTTTTGAAAGCAGTCTGAGCTATGAGTTTTCCTCTCAGTACTGCTTTCATTGCATCCCATAGGTTTGGGTATGTTGTGTTTTCATTTTGATTGAATTCTAGAAAATCATTAATTTCTTTATTTCTCCTTTGACCCTGCTCTCGATTAATAGAGCATTGTTTAGTTTCCATGTGTATATGGGCTTTATTTTTTTGTCTTTGTTGTTATTAAAAACCAGCCTTAGACCATGGTGGTCTGAAAGGATGCATGGGAGTATTTCAAACTTCTTATATCTATTGAGGCTTATTTTGTGACCGATTATATGGTCAGTTTTGGAGAAGGTGCCATGAGGTGCTGAGAAGTTGGTGTATTCTTTTGTTTTAGGATGATACATTCTGTAGATATATCTTAATTTCAATTGGTTCATAACCTCTGTTAGTTTTACTGTGTCCTTGTTCAGTTTCTGTTTCCATGTTCTGTCCCTTGATGAGAGCATGGTGTTTAGGTCTCCCACTATTATTGTGTAGGGTCCAATGAATTTTTTGAGTTTCAGTGGGGTTTCTTTTATGAATAAGGGTGCTATTGAATTTGGAGCATATATGTTAAGAATTGAGATTTCCTCCTGACAAATTTCCTCTGTAATGGGTTAAAAGTATCCTTTTCTTTTTTGATAACTTTTGGTTGAAATTTTACTTTATTTCATATTAGAATGGCCACTCAAGCTTGCTTCCTGGTGCTGTTTGCTAGAAAGCTTTTTTCCCAACATTTACTCTGAGATAGTGTCTGTCTTTGTCTCTGAGATGAGTTTCCTGTATGCAGCAAAATGCTGGGGTTTGTTTATTTATCCAGTCTAATAGCCTATATATTTTTATTAGGGAAATGAGTCCATTTATGTTAACAGATATTAAGGCATAGTGATTGCTGTTTTCTGCTATTTTTGCTTTTGTGGGTAGATATGTTCCTGTGTGTCTTTCTTTTTTTAATTTTCTTGCTTAGGTATTTTCTTGTTTTTACTAGGATGTTGTTTCCCTCCTTATATTGGGTTTTCCACCTATCATTTTTGTAGTGCTGGGTTTGTGACCAGATATTGTGTAAATTTAGTTTTGTCTTGGAATATCTTGGTCTCTCTGTCTATGGTGATTTAGAGTTTTGCTGGGTATAGCAGTTTGGGCTGACACTTGTGTTCTCTTAGGGTCTGCATGATGTCTGTCCAGGATCTTCTAGCTTTCATAGTCTCTGTTGAGAAATCAGGTGTGATTCTGATTGGTCTGGCTTTATATGTTACCTGACCTTTTTTTCCTTACTGATTTTAGTATTCTTTCTTTGCTTTGGCCACTTGGCGTTTTGTATTACGTGTCAGGAGGAATTTCTTTTCTGGTCCACACTATTTGGAGTTCTGTAGGCTACTTTTATGCTCATGGTCATCACCATCTTAAGGGTAGGGAAGTTTTCTTCTAGGATTTTGTTGAAGATATTTACTGTGTCTCTTAGTTGATATTCTTCGCCCTCTTCTATTCCCTTTATCCTTATGTTTGGTCTATTCATTGTGTCCTGGATCTCCTGTACATTCTAGGTTAGGAACTTTTTGGCTTTTGAATCTTCTCTGACTGTTTTTTGTCTATGTTTTCAATGTTGTCTTTAGACCCCAAAATTCTCTCTTCCATCTCATGTAGTCTGTTGGAGATGCTTGCATATGTGACTCCTGATTTCTTTTATAGGTTTTTCTACCTCTAGGGTTTGTTCATTTAGTGTTTTCTTTATTGTTTCCATTTCCATTTTAAATTTCTTTTTCCATTCCTTCATCTCTTTGGTTCTGATTCCTTCTAGTTCTTTGAGTTTTTTTTTTCTGGTTTCCTTTATAAAAGGTTTTATTTCTTTATGCTTTTACTCCTGTTCTTGTTTAAGGATCTCTATCATCATCTTGAGGTATGATTTCGGGTCTGGGTCTTCTTTTTTGGAATGTTTTGCCTTCAGCTGTTTTCTGTTATGGGAGAGCTAGGTTCTGGTGTTGCCAGGTTGTCTTGGTTTCCCTGAAATACATTCTTTCGCTTTTCTCCTGCCATCTTGTTGTCAGTGATTGGTTCTTTTCTCTCCCTTGTACCTAGCCTGTATCCTGCTGTTCCTGATGGCAGATGGTTCTCAATACCTTTCTCAAACATCATCCATTTTAGATCATAAAAATTGTCTCTATTGCTTCTAAACTCTTTTGTCCACAAAACAAGGGAGTCTTAATGTATCATTAGAGAAGTCAACAGAATACAAATCCTTGGTTCCACCCAGCTCACTCCATTGTAGGAATCTACAGAATATATAATGCATCATGAACAAATGAAAAGTACAAGCTACTCACCTTACTGCAGTGTAAAGGACCTTTTAGAGCACATCTACACAAACACAGCTTGGCCTTGCACATAGATCTGAGATTATGCTCTACCAGGTTGATCTGAACTTCAGTTTCTCTCTGATGCTAAGTAATGGAGAGAGTGAAAACAAACTTCTCATGAAGGCTAAACACAATATATCCATTTAAAACTTATAATACCCATATTAATATTTTAAAATGCATGCATTTTATATGGATTTCTCTATATATAACTTTAAATTGATTTATGGAAATGTAAAATTCAGCCATTCTCTGCATTGTTATTATCTCTTTAAATATTCTAAGATAAATACAAATAAAAGCCTTGAGGAATCTTAATGGCGTACTGCAAATTACTCTCTTTTCCTTCATGCCCCTCCTTAGCACCATTCCTGGTGTCTGGCTTATTCAAAGTATATTAATTATGATGCTTTGACAAGCTCCAATGACAAGCATCTCATTTCATGTTGACACAGTTATTATAAAGAATCAATTTTTCCAAAAACTGGTTCATTGATTACTTCTTCATCAAAGAAAATAAAATGTAAGGAATATAATTAAAATCTTATAGCAACTAGTGGCAGCTGAAGTTTGATTTATGTTTTATTACAAATTAGGAGTCTTACAACTTACACTTCTATTGCATTTCAGGTATTCACCTTTGCAGAAAAGCCAATATTTAATTTTTATTGCTTAACTAAATTACTAAATAGCTGTTTAATTCATTATTCAGGTAACACTGCCCCATTTGTGTTAATTAATAAAGACTTAGGCAACATGAAATACAACCAGTAATTAGCCTTACTTTCCATGTATATAATATCAGTTGGGAATTCTACACAAAGGCCAAAGAAAATGTTCCTTAAAATAAATACAAATTTATAATAAATATACTTACTTAGATTTGACTTCCTTTAGATTGCTCCAACTTCAAGGATCCAATTGATTCTGGTGATATCTTTTTTCAAATGTTGTTTTACATTGTGGTAATTTTTTGTTTGTATATTTTTAAATTGTTTGTTGAAAACTGATCGTTTTAAATGAAAAAATACAGATACACTGAATTTAGCTTATCCGTAGAATTTTAATTATTTTTAAGATTTTACTTTATGTATATAGATATTTTGCCTGAATGTATATATCTGCATAGTATGTGTGTACAGTACCTAAAAATGCCAGGAAACATGGCAGAACCTCTGAGTCTGAAGTTATATACAGTTGTGAGTAGCCATGTTGGGGGCTGAGAATTGAACCTGGGTTCTCTGGAGAGCAAGTGATGTTCTTAACCACCTCCAAAAATATATTTTATTGTTGCTAACTTTAGTAAGTGGCAGTCTTAGTTTAGTTACTGTCTTAATTAGGGTTGCCATTGCTGTGAAGAGATACCATGACAAAGGCAACTCTTATAAAGGACAACATTTCACTGGAGTTGGTTGCCTTAGTAGTTGTGAGATTCTGTCTATTATCATCAAGGTGGGAACATGACAACATCTAGCTTATCATGCAGGTAGGCATTGACTGGAGGCCAGAGGAGCTAAAAGTTCTATATCTTGATCTGAAGGCCAGAAAAAGAAGGCTGGCTCCCACATGACTAAACGTAGGGTCTGGAAGGCCACCACCACAGTGACACACTTCCTCCAACAAGGCAACAGCTACTCAAACAAAGCCACACCTTCTAATACTGCCACTTCCAAGTCCAAGCTTATTCAAACCAATACATTCCATTCCACAGAACTTCAAAAGTCCCCATGGTCTACAGCACTCACAACAATGTTAAAAGTCCAACTTTCACAGTCTTTTCTGACATTATTAGTTACTTCACTGTAAATCCCTGTAAAGTCAATATTCAAAAGCAGATCACATACCGTAAACATCACAGGATATATACATTACCAATTCAAAATGTTACAGTGAGAAAATACAAGACCAAATTTTGGGAAAGTTGTGTGTCCTAATAGTGACAATCCCTGGGCAAAGTATATTGAAATCACCGCAGACACTTTGTAGAATCCTGATGGTTTACAGAGTGTGGTCACTGTTTTGTTATATGTCAAAATTGTCTTAACTGCCTAAAAACAAGGTTCCCTACTTTTGTCAGCAATAAAAACCCTAATGAAGACAGTGTGTATGGCCTTTGATATCTGAATATTGCAGGTTTTATGTTTTTAAAGGACATTTTATTCATAATATTATTTTTTTTCCTTTTTTATATTTTAGCATTGTTTTTGTTGGTGGTGGTGTTTGCTTATATATCATACTGTGCAGTGTGTGTCTGTATGTGTGTGTGTGTGTGTGTGTATGTGTGTGTGTGTGTATGTGTGTGTGTGTGTGTGTGTGTGTGTGTATGTGTGTGTGTGTGTGTGTGTGTGTGTGTGTGTGTGTGTGTCTCATTATGTTCCTTCAATTGATATCCAGCTGCTGGATACCTTTGTAATTGCAGACATCTGAGTTTTAATGGCAATACAGGTTTATAGCCAAGATCACAACACTTATTATTCTTCCTGGAATATAGCCATATTTTAAATAGTCATGATATATAGTTGTTATATCACTATTGTCTGGAGTTCTAAAAAATAATGTTTAGAAATAACAATTTTTTAAATATCATGATTGAAGTTTTTATAACATTGCACTTATTCTGAAAGCACATTTTTGATTATAAGAACTTTTAACTCTGTGTGTGTATGTATGTGTGAGCATGAACACATACGTGTCTTGGAATAAGAGAAATAGTTGGCAATGGAGTTAGGAAATCCAAGATGCAGTGTTGGAAAGATGGTTTGAAGCATGCATATCACTCTTGCTGATGACCCCATTACAAAATACTAAAATAACTCGTAATTCCACTTTAGGAAAGCTGATACCTTCTTTTGGCCTCTGTATATTTGGAAACACATAGACATTCATTTTTTCATCCATTCCTCTGTTGAGGGACATTAGGGTTGTTTCCAGCTTCTTTTGCCCAGGAGTGGTATAGCTGGGTCCTGAGGTAGTACCATATCCAGTTTTTTTGAGGAACCACCAGACTGATGTCCAGAGTGGTTGTACTGGCCTGCAGTCCCACCAGCAATGAAGGAGTGTTCCTCTTTCTCCACATCCTCGCCAGTATCTTCTGTCACCTGAGTTTATGATCTTACAACATTCTGACTGTGACTGGTATGAGGTAGAATCTCGGAGACACCTGGATTTGCATTTTCTTGATCACTAATGATGTTGAACATTTCTTTAGGTCCCTCTTTATTATTTGAGATTTCTCAGCTGACAATTTTTTGTTTAGGTATGTACTCCATTTAAAGTAGGTTATTTGGTTCTCTAGAGCCTAACTGTTTGAGTTCTTCTTATATATTGGATAGTAGCCTTCTATCAGATGTAGGGCTGGTCAAGATCTGTTCCCGTTCTGTAGGTTGCAGTTTTGTCCTGTTGGCAGTGTTCTTTGCCTTGCAGAAGCTTTTCAGTTTTATGACATTCCATTTGTCTATAGATGATCTCAGAGCCTAAGCCATTGATTAAAAACAATGATTTCATGAAATTTACAGGCAAATGGATGGAACTAGAAGATATCATCATTATTGAGATAACCCAGGCACACAAGAGCATATGTGTTTTGTACTCCCTGATAAGTGGATATTAGGCAAAAAACTTGAAATACCCATGATACAACACACAGACCACATGAAGTTCAAGAAAAAGGAAGAACAAAGTGTGGATGCTTCAGTCCTGTTTAGAAAGGGTTTATGCTCTTTGTAACTAGTAAGATTTCAATACATACTATCAAACCTTTAAAATAATCAAATACTGACAAAAATATATTCATATAATTTTAGGCCAAAATGCTTTTAAAAATCTGTACATGTATCTCTGTTGTTTTAAAATAAAGTTGTAAAAAATAAAGAAAGAAAGCCACTGTCAAACTAAAAACAAAATCTACATTAAAACATTAAATGTCACTATAAATGTTTATCTCACACTTGCCTCTATGTGAAAGTGTGGTTGGTTGGTCTCAGTTATATTATGGAAAGATTGGAGTGTTTCACTTTATAAGTTTATGTCTGTATATATTATTTTAATGTAATTGTTCATAGCACTTTATAATTCTGTAAATTGTACATTTTCTTTACCATTGAATACCAAATAAATGAAGATCTAAGAGTAAAAAAAAAAAAAAAAAGGAAACAAAATAACCCCAGAGGTAGAGGGAGGGAGAGAACTGGGAGGGATAAAGAGAGGAAAAGGGGGCTAAGATCGGGTATAAGAGGACATGGTGAAGAAGTACTGACAGACACGAAATTGAAAGTAGGTGTGTACCAGTGAGGTATGGGAAACTGGTGGTAGCCACAAGCATGTCCCAGATGCTAAGCAATTAAGAGGCTCCCAAGACCCATCAGGGTGACATTCACTGAAATATCCAGCAAAGTAGAGAGAGAACTTGTCAAGACCATATCCAGAGATTAGGCATGCCTCCCAGTTGAGAAATGGGGCTACCATCACATCTCAAAAATATTAACACAGAATTGTCCCTGTCTAAAGAAAATGCAGAGACAAAGAATGGAGCAGAGATGGAAGAAAACACCATCCAGAGATTGCTCCACCTAGAAATATATCTAATGTTCAGACACCAAACCTAGACATGATGCCAAGGAGTGCTTGCTGACAAGAGCCTGGTATGGCTCTCTCCTGAGAGGCTCTTCAAGCACCAATATAGATGTGAATACTTGCAGCCAACCATTAGACTGAGCACAGGATACCTGATGGAGGAGTTAGAAGAACTAAAAATGATGAAGGGCTTTACAACCCCATAGGAAAAATAACATAATCAACCAATCAGAGTTCCCCGCGACTAAGCCACCAACCAAAGAGTACACATGGAGGAACCCATGGCTCCAGCAGAGAGAAGCTTGATATAGCTGACTAGTAAGAGAGTCTGCCAGAGCCAGACAAATACAGATGTGGATGCTCCCAGCCAAACATTAGACTGAGCACTGGGACCCCAATGGAGCAATTGGAGAAAGGACTGAAGGAGCTGAAGGGGTTTTCAGCACCATAGAAAGAACAATCTTAAATAACCAGCCTCCCCCTCCCCCCAGAGCATCAAGGGACTACACAACCAACCCAAAAGTACACATGGAGTGTATAGCAAATGATGTTCTTAGTTGGCATCAATGAAAGAATGGGCTCTTGGTCCTGTGAAGACCAGATGCCCAGTGTAGGGGAATGCCAGGGCAAGAAGATGCGAGTGGGTAGAGATTACCCTCATAGAAGCAGGGGGAAGAGGGATGTGATCTGGGATTTGCAGATGGAAAACCAAGAACAAGGATAAAATTTGAATGTAAATAAATAATAGCCAATAAAAGAAAGAATACAAAGACAAATGAGATCACCAGCCATTTAACATCTGAAAGTGTAATAATTAAATTAGGGATATAATGTGGAAAAAGTTATACTGTAGCAAAAATACATAAGTAAATAAATAAAATAACCAATAAGAAAGAAAGCAAAGTAAAACTCAAAAGAAGAAACAAAGGTACACACAGTTTAAAATATAACAAAGCTCCATTTTTTTAGGAGAAAAATTCCCGGGTAGAATGTAGGAAGTTGGTACTTGTAAGTATGTTTTGTTTTGTTTTTAATCCTGCTTCCATATTTTTCTCTAGATTTTAATTCATGAAAAAAAAGATTTTTTAAAAAATGTAAACTAGTCATTTGACTGCAAAATATCAATGCATTATAACTGATGAAAAGTAGAAATACGCAAGGCTTTAAACGAAAAAAAAAACTATTGAATTTCCTTTGCTTTTGCTGTTAGCAACGATCGACAAGAGTTCAAAAGAGAAAAAATATTCTGAGCTTTACCTCTTGCTTAATTTTCTCTCTATAATGTGTGCCTTCGATAAAATGTATACTCATCAACTTTCCTATTCTTAAGAACTCTAACACCCTGCACTTAGGTTCTGTTTCTTTCTTCTGCTCACTCAGCTGTTTTGACTGACATCAACTTCCTGGAAGGAAAGAAGAACCCAAAGCACAGAGCATCTTCTCAGAAGCGTAGTGAGAAGACGGTGCCCATCCCTTTTCATCTCATTCTCACTTATTTTCATGTAATCTCCCTACCTTCTTGGAACAAAAAGAAAACCGACTGGATATATTCATACCTCAAAATTGAGAGCAGAAGTTTTAAAAGTTTCCTTTAGCCCAGAGGTAAAGCTGAAAATAGTGTGAGCCAAAGCTTCTGCATACTTGACACAGGCCTTTGTTTGCACTTTAGTCTACCAGACACTGAACAGCAAGAGCTTTTTTAAGCTAATGATTAACTGAGAAAGAGTCAAACAACTTTCTGTGAATCTTGTCTGTGCGGTTATAAGTTCCTCTATTTCCCAGTAGTTTATTTTAACTCTTATACACCCACCTTCAGTACACTCAAATAGAGTAAGCTCTATTTGACCAGTTGCTTGTGAAGAAAGACATAATGTGATATTTAGTAGGGAATTTCTTCAATGAGATAATGCAGCCACTATCCTACTCTTCAGTCTCCGAGAATCAAATTATTTAATAAAAAATGTATATTATTTATCCATAATGCCCAAACAGAAAAGTGGAATATTACACTTCATGCTTTCTACTAGGCAATTTGCATCACTAATTTCCAATATGATATTTTAGAAAACAATTTATTATTATTATTATTAATATTAGTATTATTGTCAATTAGATAACAGTAGAATGAAATAGTAGCCCTTATATGCTTTTGGATTTAGTTTTTGCTAAAATTTATTACAGAATGACATACAATAAGGACTGTTTTTTTTTAATTTCACATTAAAGTTACCTCCACTTTATAAAGCTATTATAAGGGAAACGCCAAATACTCTGGAGCCTAGCAGACGCCTCATCAAACAGTGGTACCCTTGACAAATCAGTATATCAGAAAAAAAAAATAGCAGTTGAGAAAGAACTGCCCTAAACAACATAACCAAGACTGGATTTGTTTTGGCTCACAAGAAAACCATTCCAACGCATGTATGACTCAACAACACGGGACTGACCGAAGACATAGACAAAAAAACACGTTGGAGCTCAGCTTGCTTTCTGCTTAGTGGTCCAGCATCCTTGTCAACTACACGGTGCCACTAATCACAGTTAAATGGCTCTACCAGGTTCAATTAACCCAATCTAGACTGGTTTTTATCCCTCTGACCAGAACTGTAATTTGAAATCCCCTGAAGTTGAAGTCGATATTAACAAACACAGATCACTTGTGTTATATGTCATTGTATAAATTGAATTTATTTTTTAGGTATATATACCCTAATAGATTTAAATAATGTTGCTAGACTGGATAAATATATAATATCAATGAAGTGGTTTTGGAAGTGGATGTTATAAATATGATATCTAATACAAATTTAGTTAATAGATACTCTATTCACAATTATGCAAATTACTTGCTTATGCCATGAAAATGGTATGACTCCTATAGTTTTCTCAAGATGCTAGGTATTTAAGTTTATGTTTTATTGAAATTTATGTATATGAATATTTTGATGTGAATGTTGATTGTCTTATTTTTCCTTCCTGAGTCCCATTGTTTAAAACATTTTCTTTGAATTATATTAGAGCATGAGCCAAAGTAGGGGGGTTTAGAACTGAAAATAGTTTAGAAATTTATTCTCTGTTATCAATTGTCTTATTGAAACTTTACAAGATTATCTTAATATAATGTACAAAACTAGTTGAATAGGTCTCTGAAGCTGTTTTTTTCCTTAATCAATGTTTCTTTTACACTTTAAACCATTCATATTTTCATGTAAGTGTTTGAAATAACTTTATGGATATTTTTGTGAAAAGAGCTTTGAATACAATAGTTTGGAATTAGTTGTAGTATGATTTAAGAAATGACCAAGAGCTTACTATTTCTTTCAAGTATAGTATATAATATAGACATTTTTACATATGTCATTAAACTATTTAACTTGATTAACCAATTTAATTAAATTAGTTTAGTTAAATTAATCCACTTTTGATTTTATGTTGTAATTTCTTTTCTATTTCAAATATGACTATATATGTGTGTGTGTGTGTGTGTGTGTGTGTGTGTGTGTGTGTGTTCAGCACTTCATTAAACAGTGTTTCCTACTCTGTTTTGTGATTTTAAACTTCAGATGACCCTTTTAAGTAAATTATGGATTTCTTCATAGACTCCAATTCATGTATAGATTTAGAGTAGTCCTTAATAATTTTAGTCATCACTCAGTGTCGACCTGCCTTTGATTCTGATTTGGATATTTCTGCTCATAAGAAATGTCAGGGAGCTGAATCAGAAAGACCAAATATTTAGTTTTGTTACTTTGTCTCCCTTGATTGTTAGGGTGCATGCATATGATCAATGCTAAGTCAATTACTTTGAACCACCCAGGATTTTAATTTGAAGCAAGTTTTCAAGAAGTACAAGAGGGTATGAGAAATGGCTAATTAATTTTGCCCACAGGGACAGTGACAGACAAATTAAGTTTGCAAAGCAAACTACACAAACCAGTAGTCAGAGGAACACCATGCTAACATTGTGTTAGTCAGAGTTCTAGGTCACACTGATCACTCCACATGTGCTCTATGAGGGGCCTGTGGCCCTGTGTCCTCTTTGCTTAATTTATTTCATACATTTCATTCTCCTTATTATCTGTGGTTCCAGTATTCATCTTGTATTGTTATTAAATGCTTGGCTTCCTGGTGCCTGAACAAAATCTAAATGAGAGCAGCAAATGGTTTGAATCCAGTTTGTACAATAGAAAGGAAAGTATATAGTACTTGCCTTTTTAAGTCTGGCTTAGATAAAATTCTGCTATCATTATATTATTCAGGCATGACATGAGGCATATATACTATTTATTTATGCTTTATTTATCCATTTGTAGATAAAATACTAGTCTATGTACATAACAAGTTTTATGAATGGTATCATAAAAACAAATGAACATAAGGTTCTCTATGTAAAATGCTGACTTAGATTCCCTTGGGAACATGCTCAGAAAGGTATAGCTGGAGGTTGTAGTGATAGGAGCCTTCTTGTTGAAAGCCATAGCAGCCACATTAACTCAGCTTTCTGTTGTCATGGTATCTCTCCTTTCACAGACACCTTCATTACCTGTTGGTCGTTTTGTCAATGAGGGCCATTGTAGTTGAGAAATAGCCTTGGCATATAGTTTTCAGTTTCGTTTCCCTAATGCCTAAGGATGTTGAGTATTCATGCCTGCAGTATAGTACAAAAATGTAGCCCCTAGATTTTCTCCTCGGCTTGTTAGTATTTACTTTATAATGAACAGCTCTTTAACTCCATGCAATGTTGTTAATCAATTCTTATTAATTTTTCTGAAAGTTTACATTCATTTTCAAAACCTCCTTGTCTAAGGTCACATCTTACCTGTCTAAACAGTTTTCCCCTAAACTTCCAGAGTTACAGTTCTTATATTAAAAGATTTTTGTCTATTTTAATTTGACCTGGGATTAGGTTTGAGAGAAGGATTCTAATTTCATTCTTGTACATTTGATTTTCCTTTGCCCAACACTATTTTCTTAAATGGACTGTTTTATCTCCTGTGTATACTTTTGGTTTCTGTGTCAAAAACCAGATGCCTGGAACAGTGCTAATTCATTGCTGTGCCGTTTCTTCAAGGCCTATATGTCTGCTCTGTTTTGTTTTTGTTACCATGGCTTTAGAGTATAATTTGACATCAAGAGTAATGATGCCTTCCACTGTGCTCTTTTGACTTTGGGGTTCCTTGGATGCCAAGGGTCTTTTGGGCTTAAACATGAATTTTAACATTGCCATTTCTGTTTTAGGGAAGAACCTCCGTGGAATTTAGGTACAAATGCATTTTCTATAGATTCTTTGTAGCTACATGAACGTTTCACAATAGTGGTTCTGAAGATCCCTCAGCCCTGAAAGGACTTTCCATCTTGTTGTTGCAGTAAATATTAAAATGGAATGGCTTATTTCTTTATGGGCCCTCCATAGTCTCACTCTGTGGGCGCCACTTTAGTATGCAGCCGAATGCTCAGATTCTGTTACTTGGTCCACAAGCCACCCTATCCTGGGGATTCCTTTCCCAGGCCGTTCACTCAGAATACCCTGCTGGATCTGTCCTGGGTAGACTCCCCTGGCCTGTTTCTTTCCACTACTGCCTCACACAAACCTCACTCCAAAGCTGGGTAAGTTTTCAGGCATATTTATATATTCTGTTCTCAATCCACAAACCCTCTACACTAAAACATTAGATCCAATGGACAAAGCCACAAACTGCCCCTCTATACAAGATACAATGACCTACAGAAACCCTTAAAATATTCATATCTACCTACCGCTGCTTAAGTCCACCTGGATCTACGTCTGCTTTCTCCAGCTCCATCTTGCTTCCTCCCCTTTCTCAGTTCCCTCTTGCATTTTCCTACCTTTCCTCTGCCTCCCTCTCCACTGTCCAATTATATATCGACTTAACATAAATCTACATCTTGTAGTGCACTTGCAATTTATCTCCCCACTGTTCTAAAATTGTCACAGTACAGGCTTTCCCTTCACCTCCTTTCTTGAGCTCAGTCTTCCATTGCATTTGGGTATTCATTGACACCATTGTAAACAAGACGTTTCCTCCCTGACTTTGTTCCTGTAATGATTCTATTGTTGCCTAGGTTTATAGAACGGCTGCAGGTTGGTTGGATTAATAGTATTTCCTGCTACTTTCCTGACTGCAGTTCTCATTTTTATGATTTTTCTGGTAGAGTCTTTAAGGCCATTGAGGTGCAGACATACCATCTGCACGTGGTGCTTTCCTTCCCTGTTTTTCTATTGCCTTATTGCTCTGGCTCTGATTTTTAAGTACTGTAAGGAATGAGAGTACAAAGAGTTGATATCTTGTCACAGTCTTTATTGTAGAGAAAAAGAAAATTGGGTCTATTTTTCAGAAATAAAAGGATGACCGACTTTCATAAATCAATAAAGGGGATATAGCACAGAAATTAAAGGATAAAAAATATGTTCATCTAAACAGATGCAGGAAGACCTTTGACAAAGTTTAATATATTTTCATTATAAAAGTCTTAAGGAAAGTAAAAAAAATAGTAAAAACATACCTTAATATAATAAATATTAAGTGTGACCAAGCTATGGAAATCTGGGGAAATTGAAACGAATTCTTCTATGCACCTTTTACTATTTGTGCATCTTTTTAATGGCTGATTTCCTTTTGTGTTTATGGTATCTTCTCTCAGATGTAGGAGAGAAGCAGACTTCACTAAGAAAAATATGATCTGACAAAATCTCAAGTGTAACAATGTTGTAAAAAAAAGGAACTGGATATTCCATTTTCATTATCAGTGAGATTAGAAAGTAAAGGAGCTGGAATAATCATAGGATAAATGGGGGACTCAATGACTCTTGAAGCTAAAATCAGTGATTAGGCTGTAAAAGAAGAGGAAGTGAAGATGGGGCAGTTGAAAGGAAAAATCTAATGAATAAATAGATGAGAGAACAGGCAAGAATACATCAAAAGCTCATAAAAACTTATCAAATAGTATAAAAACTGAAACAAATTTTTATCTACTTAAAAACTAGGGTCTGGTAAGAAGATATTGAGAGAAGTGGACATGAAATTGAAGGTGATCAAAGAAGGGTGTGTAGGAGCTTTTGGTGAGGCAGGCAAGGGAAGAAGAAAAGAAAACAAATCATAAAGTAATTAACTAAAAAAAACTTTTATTTTACTTATTATATTTAATATTATGAACTTTTATCTCTTAAGTTTACAAATAAAATGTTTATAATAAACTAAGTAAATTCTAACTAAGAAATATTGTTTCTTCTTTGCTGAGACCTTCTCTGCTGTGGTTCCTTAACCCTTGGCTTGTTTAGTCATGACGTTTCTAATATTTAAAAAAAAAAAAATGTAACTACCTTTCTCTGGCATTCCAGCAAGTTAAACACAAGTGGAATGTGAGCAACACTCATTCTGTCTGGCTTAACTCCTGTGCTGAATTGTGGACAGCAGTGCCTCTCAAACTGTCAGGTCCCAGTGTCTGTGATGCTGTTTCTGAACTAAAGTCCCAAGACAGAGCTCTCACTATTTTCCTTGGTGTGTTAATGTTGAGGTTAAGGAGGAACCATTGCTTTCGTTCTAGAGGAATTCACCTCTTGATCATTGGTTCTGAAAATCCTAATGTTGTGACCCTTTAACACAGTTGTTCATGTTGAATTGATCCCCTACCATAAAATGATTTCATTGCTATTCCATAGATCTAATCTTGCTATTGTTTCATAATTGAAATATCTGCTATGACACAGGTTGAAAACTGCTGTCTCTTACTTTCCATTCCCCAGCTCTGTCTTTAGCCACCTATACATGTGGATTTCTACAATTAACCTGAAGTTCAGCCTGCTGTTTTTGTGTGAGCACCAGTCTTGGCCTAAGATACTCACACCAGAGTTTCCAGGTAGATCAGCTTCTCTTCTGGTCACGGTGATGCTCTGGGTGGCACTTGCTTTGGCAATGATGGCACAGGGAGCTTTGGGTTTTGGAGGCATAATAATGTTGAAATTTCTACTCTCTGGTAAAGTTATTGTCTCTGAGTCAGTTCCCTGTGAAAGGACCAGAAATGAGATCTGGGATGAGATGAAGCTGTTCCTAGCTCAAACATGTCTATTTGGCTTGACAAATTAGATGACTCAGTTAAAACCCAAAATACAGTTTAATTGCTAATAATTTATATTAGAGAAATTAAACATTTAAGCTTGAGTACTGACCATATGGTTCAGTGGGTAAGAGTCTGATGACCTGAGTTATATGTCAGAGTAGAACGAAAGGACCAAGTACCAGGTCCTCTACTTATGTGCAATGGCCTGTGTCCACACAAACTATGCTCACAGAGATAAACAAAAACAATAATATGATTGAAATAATTAAATTGAACCTAAGAGTCAACATTTGAATGATGAAGTATAGGCACGGTGGGTAATGTGCACTTGGGTTACTTCAGATTATACCTGAAGCACTGGGTCATGTTGCTGTACATGGACGCTATTTGCTAACGTTAAGAGTGTTTCAAGTTCTCCTTTCTATAAGAGCACCCTCCACTGTGTGTGATAACCATCTTTAGCTTGTCAGTCACAACACACTAAATTGCTTCCTCTTTGAAGAGATGCTGGCAATAAGAATGCCATGTTTCTGGAAATTTAAAGATAACCATAAGTTAATTTGCTTACAAAATTGTGTTTCTTGTGTTTCTTCTTATATTCAGAGAGGCACGAATTCTGTTCCTAATGTTTCACAAGTAATAAGCTCCTTCCTTAAAAATAAGAACATAAAATTGTGAAAACCATGGCATCGTACACAACAGCATCCATTTAACAGAACAGCTCCCTGTGGAAACATCTACAAAAAAACCTCTGAGACTTAGGGCTAAGCCAGTGCCCTGTGAAAGGAAGCAGACAGATTTCCCGAGACAGAGATCAGAGACTTTGCTATGACTCTATGCTTTGAGTAACAGCAGGTGCTCAGAATGTTTCTGAAAAGAAAATGACATGCTAAAGTGAACAGCTGAAAGACTATGAGGCACTAAGACTACACAGATAACCACAGGAAACCCAGGGTGGATGAGAGCAGAAGAAACATTTTTCCTCAAGGAAGAACACACCGTTTTATTACCCACTCAAAAAAGGTAAACCCTGACATAGGGAGATTAAGCAGGTTGAATTTATATATTTAGGTATGAATATGCATATATGCATATAAAAACCCTCAATGAAAAATGTTTGTGAAATGAAAGCAAGCAAGTATATGGGAGGGCTTTGGGGAAGAAAATAGAGAGAAAAAATGATGTAATTGTATTATTATTTTCAAAACGATATGGAAATAGTAAAAACAAGAACATCTGTTGTAAGTAATTAATAATAGAAAGTGATGATTTTAAACTTTGCTTATTTAATTAAAACTAATAATTTTATATCAACACCAACTATAAATTTTAATTTATTCCAGCATAGATTTATAGGCTGTAATATATTTATTACATAGTAGTTTTCATTGTAATTAAAGACATTAATGCTGAAAAACATTATAAAATTTATGATAGAAAACAGAAACATTTATCAATTTGATTTCTTTTTATGGCCCTAAAAGGGTACTGAAATTACTTATTCTATATAAAACTACATTTATTTGTTTTTTTTCTGGGTATTTGTAATGTGTCACTGTCTTATTATATTCAAGCTAATTGGTATTTTATTTGGCAGCTGGTAGAAAAAGTATTTGATTGTGATTAATAAAGTTGGATGGCAATATAATTTCTCTATTCTTTTGTTTTTAAAAGTAAAAGTGACTTTCCAGAGCATAATGTGAGCACTACATTCACCTGCAAAATTATATTATCTACAAAAGTGGCTAGGAAAACTCACAAAAACCACACGAGGAATTTGTAAGTGTTAAAAGCCAGGGAAATGGAGCAATTATGAGAGGGTTCAGTGAGTGTTCATAATTCTGCCTCTTTGTTCACCAAGTGGTCATTAAATATATTTGTTATGCTCAATGTAATGGGCAATAAGACTCCATGTTAACACAGGAATTATAAGACTTTATCTCCTCAGGGACAAAAGGTCTAATGAAGCATTGGCTTAAGACAAACATAGCCAGACTCTTTTGTTGAAGAAAAAATTGTTTGGAATGCCACAGTCCTCTGGATGAGCCCAAAGCTCGTCACTGTGAGAATTTAGATATGGGTTAGTGTCAATTTTACCATATACCATTAATTTAATAAAGATGAAGAATCCTATAATCTTAGGAACACATTTGAAACTGAGTCACAATCCCATTTTATTCAGGCAAACAAGAGTTTGCTGGGTTTTATGTGCATTTTCATGCCCATATCATGTTTCTTTAATTACTATAAACTTACAGTATATTTTAAGGCCGTTCGATGTGATGACTGCCTCCAGGGTTTTATATTTTTAAATGATTTCTTCTGCTATTTTTGGTCCTTTAGTATCATATGAATTACAAAACTGAGGGTTTTCTAAGTCTTCAAAGAATATCATCTATATGGAAATGTCATTGAGTGTGTAAGTTGCTTTGAGTACTATGAACATTTTAACCATGCTAATTCTTTTGATCTAATTCACACACTTTATGTGTCTTACAAAAACCTACATAGTCTATTGTTCTTATTTATAAAACAAGTTAGATAATGTTGTTTCCCTTTTGGGCATAAGAATTGTTTTTTTTTTTTTTTTAATGCCAAAATGTTCAGTGAGATATTGCTGTGTCTAACTCTGGGATGGTGCCTAACTGAGTGAATACTGAAGGAATTTATAGAGGAACAATATTTTTCAGATGAGTATTATTTTCCAGTGAACAGAGAGGTGGGTGGATAGAAGGAGAAATGACCAGGTAACTTAAATAACAAGAGTCTTACAGAAGGAATGGCGGTTACAGTGGTAGCCTGTGAGCATCATGTATCACAACATCAGGTTGTACATTAAAAAAGATCAAATGATATGTTTCTCAAGTGCCCTTTATTTATTTCTAAACATGGAGCTTCTATCATTTGACAAGAACTATATAAATTAACATTTCACAATTATATTAAACCTAGGGTTGGGACCCATATCTACTGAAAGAGCAAACTCAGCATCTGTTCAAACAGGACAGAACATGCTGACATATAATATGAGAGCACCTTGGAGAAAAATTGGCAGACAGATTCAGCCTACAAGTGTTCCTTAACTTCGAATGGCCAGTACAGTTCTAAAGCCACTCCGATTCTCTCCCAGTCCAAAGCCTGACAGAGAAAATTTGCAAACCAAAAGTGGTCAAAGCAAATTCAACAGTCACACTCCCATGAGCAGAAGTGACTTCTTCAAGTGGCACTAAGGCACATTTGTGTTGAGTTAAAAATGTGGAAATTGTCATACTTGACACAGAAATGAAAAAGATTAAAGTCTTGTTGCTCAGGACACAGGCAGTGGCAACAGTCCAGGTTATTCCCCCAAAGAAGCATTCCTGAACAGAGGCACAGCCTCCGAGGGAATGGAGCAACCTATGCTTTGAGAGGGGATGATATGTTGTTTAGAATCAGGGATAAAAATCAGAACCAGAACCAAAATATATTGGAGAAACAATTTACACGCAATAACTTACAAATGTTTTAAGCTGATGCCTAGAGTATAGACATGAGTGGACACCTGTTAGAACATTGTCCTGTACAGGGCTTACATGTTTCTCTTACCCTAGAAACTTGTTGTCTTAAATATAATGAACATTTTTAGGAGTAGCTTCCATATTGTTTTCTTTTATTATATTTGATTTCATTTTGTCATTTCACTGTATCAAATGATTCTAGCATCTTCTTTACTGTTTTGGTTCAGGACATGTTTACACAGTAAGCTTATTTATCGCTTTAGTCAACATATTGCTCATACTCGTGGTACAAGATGTACCCTTTTCCACTGAGCAACCACTTTGCACTAGATTTCAGTAGAAAACCAGTAATTATATACACATCATTATCTTCCATGGTGTGATCAGGTAAGGACTACAGGCACGAATACACTGTGCCTTGTAAGGGATCCTAGACACCAGTGGTCAATACACATTAGTCACCTGCACTTGGTGAGGTTGCACACATACTTGTTATTTTGGTTTCTACGGGACTTTATACAATTGCTTCATTTGCCTCTCAATACAGCCTTGTACAGTAACTTTTAAAATTTTCTCTTCGATTTTTAAAGTGATAGATTTTTAAGCTCAGGATTTTATGATCCTTTTGAGATTCATAACTCCCAGTATCTATGACATTCCTTGGAATCAAGCTGGGTTTTTCTAATTTACTGCATGACACTGAATGGTGCCCTGGTGGTCTGAAATGAATGTGTGTGACCACCCGTAAGCATAGTATTTAGTGCACACAGTGCTATTCCTCTCTACTCTGCTCATTTGAACCTACGCTTATTACTTACAAGCAGGAAAATGACATACACACTGAAAGAGTAAGCAAACCCATTTTCCCCGTATGCAAGTGACAGAACTTCAGACCTCAGACCTCTTCCTTTTAAATAGAGAAGAAAAATATATTAGCCAA
Organism: Micromys minutus; assembly: GCF_963924665.1. NCBI lineage: Eukaryota > Metazoa > Chordata > Mammalia > Rodentia > Muridae > Micromys > Micromys minutus. Next base: position 16,488,336 of record NC_137984.1, read on the forward strand.
CAAGGATCTATTTAATGTAAATAAAACTCGTGGAACTCCTGGAACATATAATGAGAGCTGGTAAATATTAATATCATATATACATATATAGATGTGTATATATATTAGTAGATACCACTTTATTATTTGCACACTATCTCTGCAAACACTGAAATTCAGTTCTGAATTAATAGATGGATACCTTTACTTTTTTATTCACCTTGAGTAATCGAGTTACATTTTCTATGTAATTACAGACATTACATAGTCTGTAATTCATGACCCAAATTTCTAGTGCAGTATAAAAGTAAAATATCTTTATTTTAGTGGCTTTGATTTCCACTCAAGTGCTTGGAATGTGAAGTTGATCTTGTTTGGCATGGCCAACAAAACCTTCCCAGTCTTGTTCAACATACATATCAAACTTATTTTCTACAGTTCCCAATACTGATACTCACAAATAGCATTCTGAAAGTCATCTTGGAAGATCCCTAACTTGTGTAAAGACTTAAGTAACTAGTTCTCTGTGTGTCTACTGTGATCACTGCCTATTTGTAAATGCTTCCCAGACATCCCCTTAGCATATTCTCTTCATTTTTCTTTCAATCGTAATAAAATGATATATTTCTAAGATTTGAGGGTAGAAATTCCCTTTTACATTTCCATGGAGTGACATCAATTACGCGGATTGAGGCTATATCTGTGTAAAAGCAGTTGTTTGTGGACACACAGCTCTCAGCAATTTGAGAATATTTGTCTCCCTCCCAAAGAAGTGCCAAGATGTAGTCGGTGGTCAAGGTGTGTCATTCTTTCCTCTTAGTATGAATACTGACTGGAATATTCTTTTGTTCTAACAATTATTTACTGCTTCCCTTGGTTATCAGCTATCTTCATAGCTTTGTTCTCTAAACTACAAGTTACTAAACTATTCATTTGTATAATTGTTTATTCACCAGTAAATAATTCAAGGTAAGTAAAATATTCAGGGTAAGTAAGCTAGTAATATTTGACTATAGAAAATATTTTTCCTTTATTTATTCAACCATCTATTTCTGTAATATTTTTAAACCACTAGTGTTTAACTTTTGAAATTTTTCTAACTGATATTAATATTAATCAGAGATTGTGTTCTCAGACATAAGCTAATACAAACTATCTCATTTATTAGAGATACGGTATTATAAAGGACTAGGGGAGGAAATGCTTCTCCTGAACTCTGTCCTGTGGGAATCCAAGTTTATTTGAATCATTAATTTAGTTGCATATTCATTCTCTAACATTAACACATGCCTGTCATTCACACACACATACTTCAGCCATTGCATATGCCTCTTGTAGATTTCTGAAACTTATTCAGTTTGATTGACAGGGTTAAATGCTGTAAACTTTACTTTCCCAGACTGTTAGTACTGGCTGCCATGCTTTCCAAGGAGATTGAGTAAATCTTTTCTTCCTTTGACTTTGTTTTTTTACATTGAGATCCTTCGAATTCTGTAGTTGTTCCTGGCGTATTATCTTTGTCGTTCCACACATTACACATGTCCTCACTGCTTACTGTGTTTTCTGTTGCTGGCCCAGACAGTTACTAATATCGTTACTGAGAGACAGTGTGCTGCCATACTGAAGTGCTCTCGTTGTATTATTTCAATTTGTACCATGTGCAAATAAAATGTAAATGGATTATCTATAGTAACCACCCTCCAGTACAAAATGGAAGCAAAAACAGAGAGTGACACTTATTAACAGAAACAGTGATACTAGAATCCTAGCCTGGAATTAGTGTTTGTCACATTTATTCTTTGTTAAAAGTTGACCTGAACACAGTATAAAATAATTTATGTTTGTTTTCATTTGGGGTTGTTAATAATGAAGAATATATTCTCATTCATGTAAAATGAAGTAGATTTTATACTTACCATCAGAAGAAATGGTAATCGCTTCTAAAAACACTATATAATTCAACATGGGATCTCTGAGGAATATATACAAGAATGGTATAGCAATATGTAGCAATATCATGGTGTGGGCCTTTTTCTTTCTATTTTAATTTTTGCCTTTGAAAAACCCTAAATTGATTTCCATAATGACTATATCAGTTTCCAGTAACATCATCAGTAGATAAGTTCTCCTCCTTTTCTACATTTATAAAACAATTGACCATCATTTATTATTTTTGTCTTATGGATTCTGACTAGGAAAAGGTAAAATAATAGTTTTAATTTACAGTTTTCTAATGGCTCCAGAAGTTGAACAATTTTACATATTTCTCAGCCATGTTTGTGAACTCTTCTGGGAACTCCCTATTTAGTTCCATTCTCCGTATTTGAATTGATTGTTTATGTGCTTTGCAATTAGTTGTTCTTCATTTTTTAATTCTTTGTATATTGTAAATATTAATTCTCTTTCAGATGTATGGTAGGTAAAGATTAATTTTCCAAGTGCAAGTTTCATATTTACTTAGGTAATGGTGTTCTTTAATGTTCAGAAAATGTTGGTTTCATGAGGTCCCAGTATTAGCAGCTGGTCTTCCTCTCTACACTAGTGTAGTGCTGATCAGTTAGTACTTGGATAAGCCAATAAGTTCAACAATTTTGTCTAATGTTTTCACTATCAGGGCAGAAATACAAACAGGAACCTGGAGGTAGGAAGTAGAGTGGAGCCTATGGAGAAGTCCTGCCTACTAGATTAGATATACAGTCTAGAACCACCTATCCCATGGTGACCCAGCCTACAGTGTGCTAGGACCTCCTCAATCAATGAGCAATTAAGACATGCCCAGAGGCCAATTTGATGGCTTCTCAATTGAAATACTCTCTTCCCAGGTATGTGTATGTCAAATTGGCAAAAACTACACAGTAAAACACTTTAGGTATCAATATTTGATACACTATGTCAAAGTTTTATTCATGCTCATGGCGGGAAAGGTAAGATATCACATGACAATGGTTAAGATCAAAATGAGATGTCAAAGCCTATTTAGCCTTGCTTCCAAATCCTCAGATTTCATGTGTTCAACAATGACTTTTCCAGATGAAAGGCAAGTATAAATGTCCTCAGTTAAAAAGTTAAAGTAACTTCCAAAGTCAGTCAAACAACTTGGGCAACACATGTATGTGAAAGCAGCTCATTCTCCTAGGGTGAAGCAGAGATAATCATGTCTGTCCCTATCTGCCACATTTTGTAACATTAAGAGGATTTATGATGTAGCCCAGTGCTCCAAGTCCTCCACAAATGGTGGTATAGAATGCACCAACTGGATCTGAGTTAGTTAAACACATCTGATCCTTAGCAGAAATCCTGAACTAAACACTCTTTTCTCTTTCCATCTGAATGGAAGAGTCTTAAGTTTCCTTCATTACAACTCCCTCAAGAAGAGAGAACATTATGATTTTAATATTCTTTTTCTTATCCCTCTAATTAATGTAATTAATTACATTAATATATAATTGTAGAATAAATTGTATTTTTAAATAATATAGATCATTGTTTAAAATTATGAATAAAACCTACAGATAATGACTACAATGAAAATAATGTGTGTGTTACTTGTACATAGTTATCAAAAATGTTATTATGTAGAGACTATATCTCATTTCAACTGTGGAACTCATCATGAATACCAAAATACTGAAAACAAACATGAAATACCAACTGCTAATATGTGGCATATACTGATTTTTTAAATAAATACTTATTAATTTTTATGTATATGAGTACACTGTTGCTGTTTTCAGATATACCAGAAGAGGGCATTAGATACCATTACAGATAGTTGTGAACCACCATTAAGTTGCTGGGAATTGAACTCAGGACCTCAAGAAGAGCAGTCAGTGCTCTTAACTGCCGGCCATCTCTCCAGTCTAGTGATATTTTTATTTGGTAAAGTATTATATTTTTTGTTTCTTCTCTGGTAATATCACTTTACAAATAAAAATGTTAACATATTAATCTAGCAAGTGTTACCTTAATTTTTTTCAGTTCATAAGTTTTATATAACATAAATAGATATTTATACTAATGAAGAAACTATTGCAAATGTCACAGCTTAGTTCTTAGGATGGCTGTGGGTGTGTCCCCCAGATGACACTAAAGACATCCTAATTCACATGAAAGTCCCTGGTAGAGTCTCAAGAGAAAATATATTAAATTATGTTGATAGTTATATTTCTTAAAAGTATTTGATGCTTTTCTTTGTGAAACACAGTTTTTTGGACATCACGTGGTCTTGAACTCTCAACAGCTGAGATTACCTAGAGACTATAACAAATAAAGTGAATATCAATGTTATCTCCTGTGAAGGAAAAGCTTCAACTTCTTAACCCTCCCAAAGATATATGGCAAGTTAACAGTTAATAGGAAGGAGGGGCTGCAAGGTTTCTCTGCTGTAAGAACATAAAAAAAGGTCCTAACAGTTGCAGGGCAATTGAGAATTTTCTTCCATGGTTTAATCTCACAAAAGTTGATCATCCACATGTGAATAAACTCTCACACATGTTTCTGTAATTTACTTCCCCCACTCATGGGCTCTGTGAGTTCATATCATGCTTCACCCATTCTTCTGTGAGTCCCCCCTTATTTATGCAACATACTGCTATAAGTACCTTAGCCATGTCTCTCTGAGTATATCATGAGCCATGCTGATTCTTTGATCTGTCACTAGTACTGAATTTAGATGAGATTATTTCTAGGAAATATTAATGTGGCATGTTTGTGCAGTACCAAAAGATACACATATCATTGAACATATTAAAGGAAATTACGTTTCAGGACTACATGATTTTGAATAGCCAGTATGAAACCTGTTCTGGGCTACTCCTATCTCCTTTTTTTTGTAATTATAGTATTGGGTAGATTAACAGAGGAAGAAATTTTATGTGTCAGTACCAAGCTGTGTTTCTACAATCACAATTAAATTATTCCACATCAGCTTATGTGCATTACACTCCCAGCAGTCACCCTCTGCCCGCCTTTTACTTTTGCTTTCTTTCTTTCTCTTTTTTTTATTGAGTCAAACTGGTTCTGTAATGAGACAAAGTTCCTAGTAGGGAGGCTTTCATGATGAATATGTTCATTAGTTTTCAGCTGATACAAAAGAATAAACCTAGATGAGGAGAAATGCTCCAGGTTTCTAATTTACTCATAATCTAGACTCAAATCCTGGTCAGGATGAGACACTAATATTCTCATAAATGTATACACTTAACATTTAATCTACATTCTGTAACATATAATGTTACAGAATAGGAGAATGTCAATACAAAAAATAAGAACAATCTACCACCGGGAACAGCCGAGATCCAGGGACACAGACAAAGTACACTGAGAGACTGGAACCAATCACTGACAACAAGACCATATAAAATACAGAAAACAAGATGCCAAGAGCAAAACTAAAGAATTTACCCAATGGAAACCAAGACAACCTGGCAACACCACAACACAGCTATCCCATAACAGCAATCACCAAAATGCCAAACACTCCAGAAAAAGAAGACTCAGACCCAAAATCATAACTCAAAATGATGATAGAGAGCCTTAAAAAAGAACGGGGGGAAAAGCATAAAGAAATAGAAGCTTGTAAAGAGGAAACAAGAAAAAACACTCAAAGAAATCAAAGAACTAGAGGAAAAAAGAATCAAAGAGATGAAGGAATTGAAGAAGGAATTTAAAATAGAAATGGAAACAATAAAGAAAACACTAAAAGAGACAACCCTGGGGGTAGAAAACCTAAAATGAAATCAGGAGTCACAGAAGCAAGCATCTCAAACAGACTACAAGAGATGGAAGAGAGAATCTCAGGGGGCCGAAGACAACATTGAAAACATAAACAAAACAGTCAGAAAAGATGCAAAAGCCAAAAAGCTCCTAACCCAAAAAGTCCAGGAGATCCAGGGCACAATGAGAAGACCAAACCTAAGGATAATAGGAATAGAAGAGCGTGAAGAATATCAACTAAGAGACACAGTAAATATCTTCAACAAAATCATAGAAGAGAACTTTCCTTTCCTTAAGAATGAGATGACCATAAGCATAAAAGAAGCCTTCAGAACTTCAAATAGGTTGGACCAGATAAGAAATTTCTCCCGACCCATAATAGTCAAAACGCCAAGTACCCAAAGCAAAGAAAGAATACTAAAAGCAGTTAGGGAAAAAGGTCATGTAAAATAAAAAGGCAGACCATCTAGAATCATACCTGACTTCTCAACAGAGACTATGAAAGCTTGAAGAGCCTGGACAGACATCATGCAGACCCTAAGAGAGCACAAGTTCCAGCCCAAGCTGCTATACCCAGCAAAACTATCAATCACCATAGATGGAGAGATGAAGATATTTCAAGACAAATCTAAATTTTCACAATATCTGACCACAAACCCAGCACTACAATGAATTATAGGTGGAAAACCCAATACAATGAGGGGAACTACATCCCAGTAAAAACAAGAAAACTCCTAAGCAAGAAAACCAAAAGATGAAAGACACACAGGCACAATTCTACCTCTAAAAGAAAAAATAGCAGGAAACAGCAACCACTATTTCTAAATATCTGTTAACATAAATAGACTCAAATCCCCAAAAAAAGACATAGGATTTCAGATTGGATACATAAACAGAATCTAGCATTTTGCTGCATACAGGAAGCTTATCTCAGAGACAAAGACAAACACTATTTCAGAGTAAAAGATTGAGAAAAAATACCTTCCAAGCAAACAGCCCCAAGAAGCAAGCTGGAGTGGCCATTCTAATATCAAATAAAGTAGATTTTCAACCATAAGTTATTGAAAAAGATAAGGAAGAACACTTTTACTCATTACAGGGAAAATTTGTCACAGGGAACTCTCAATCCTTAACTAACATGCTAAAATACAAGAGCCCCCATATTCATAAAAGAAACCCTACTAAAGCTCAAAAATTCATTGCAATCTACACAATAATAGTGGGAGACCTCAACACCCCATTCTCATCAGTTGACAGATCATGGAAACAGAAACTGAACAAGGACACAGTGAAACTAACAGAGGTTATGAACCAATTGGAATTGATAGACATCTACAGAACATTTCATCCTAAAACAAAGGAATACACCTTCTTCTCGGCACCACACAACACCTTCTCCAAAATTTACCCTATAATCAGTCACAAAATAAGCCTCAATAGATATAAGAAGATTAAAATACTCCCAGGCATCCTATGAAATCATCATGGTATAAGGTTGGTCTTTAATAACAACAAAGACAACATAGAGCAAAATATATACATTGAAATTAAACAATGCTTTATTAAAGGATAGCATGGTCAAAGAATAAATAAATAAAGAAATTAAGGATTTTCTAGAATTTAATGAAAATAAAAACACAAAACACCCAACCTATTAAATGCTATAAAAGCATCACTGAGAGGAAATCTCATAGTTCTGAGTGCTTCCAAAAAGAAACTGCAGGGAGCATACACTAGCAACTTGATAGCACAGTTGAAATCTCTAGGACAAAAGGAAGCAGATACACCCAAGAGGAGTAGATAGCAAAATATAAGCAAACTCAGAGCAGAAATTTACCAAGGAAAAACAAAAAGAAACATTCAAAGAATCAGCAAAACCAAGATCTGGTTCTTTGAGAAAATTAACAAGATTGATAAACCCTTAGCCAGACAAAATAGTGGGCAAAAAGAAAGTATCCATATTAACAAAATCAGAAATGAAAGTGGAGACATAATAACTGAAAGAGAAAATTCAATAAATCATCAGATCCTACTATAAGAGACTATACTCAACAAAGCTGGAAAATCTGGAGGAAATCAATGAATTCCTAGACATATAATAGATACTAAATTTAAACCAGGACCAGGTAAACCATCTAAATAATCCCATAACACTTAAAGAAATAGAAGCAGTCATTAAAAGCCTCCCATCCAAAAAAGCCCAGGTCCAGATGGGTTCAGTGCAGAATTCTACCAGATATTTACTGATGACCTAATGCCAATACTCTCCAAAGTAATCCACAAAATAGAGTCAGATGGAAGGCTATCTAATTCAATTTTTGAGGCCACAATAACTATTGTTCCTAAACCAAACAAAGACCCTACAAGGAAAGAGAATTTCAGACCAATCTCACTTATGAATATTGATGCAAAAATACTCAACAAAATCTTTGCAAACCAAATCCAAAAAGACATCAAAATGATCATTCACCATGATCAAGTAGGCTTCATCCCTGGAATGCAAGGATTGCTTAATATACAGAAATCCATCAATGTAATCCACCATATTTAAAAAAAAAAAAAAACTAAAAGAAAAAAACACTTGGTCATCTCACTAGATGCTGAGAAAGCATTTGACAAAATTCAACACCCCTTCATGTTAAAAGTCTTGCAAAGAACAGGAATCCAAGGCCCATACCTAAACATAATAAAAGCAATATACAGCAAACCAATACCCAACATCAAACTTAATGGTGAGAAACTTGAAGCAATCCCACTAAAATCAGGGACTAGACAAGGCTGCCCACATTCCCCATATCTATTCAACATAGTCCTGGAAGTCCTGGCTGGAGCAATTAGACAGCAAAAGGAAATAAAAGGGATATAAATTGGGAAGGAAGAAGTAAAAACATCACTGTTTGCAGATGACATGATAGTGTACTTAAGTGAGCTCAAAAATTCCGCCAAGAACTCCTACACCTGATAAACAAGTTCAGCAAAGGGGCTGGATATAAAATTAACTCAAACAAATCAGTAGCCTTCCTATATTCAAAGGACAAACATGTGGAGAAAGAAATTAGGGGAAAAATACCTTCCACAATATTCACAAAAACTATGAAATACCTTGGTGTGACTCTAACTAAGCAAGTGAAGGACCTGTATGACAAGAACTTCAAATCCCTGAAGAAGGAAATTGATGAAGATCTCAGAAAATGGAAATATCTCCATGCTCATGGATTGGAAGGATCAACATTTTAAAAATGGCCATCTTACCAAAAGCAATCTACAGATTCAAAGAAATGCTCAACAATATTCCAACCCAATTCTTCATAGAGTTGGAAAGAGCAATTTACAATTTCATCTGGATTAACAAAAGACCTAGAATATCAAAATGCATCCTCAACAACACAATAACATCTGTGGAAATCCCTGACCTCAAGCTATATTATAAGGCAATTGTGTTAAAAAACTGCATAGTACTGGTACAGAGACAGGCATGTGAATCAATGGAATAGAATAGAAGATCTAGAAATGAGCCCTCACATATATGTTTGTTTGACTTTTGACAATGCAGCTGCAATCATTCAATGGAAAAGACAGCCTTGTCAACAAATGGTGTTTGTCCAACTGGCACTTAGCATGCAGAAGAATGAAAGTAGACCCTTTCTCATGTCCCTGTACAAAGCTCAAGTGAAAGTAGATCAAAGTTATCCACTTTATACCAGGTACACTGAAACTATTAGAGGAAAAATTAGGGAAAACCCTAAAACACATAGGCACAGGAGTAAGTTTCCTGAGCAGAACATCAATGGCTTGTGCTCTAAGGTCAAATATAGACAAATGGGACTTAATGAGATTGCTAAGTTTCTGTAAGGCTAAGGACACTGTCAGGAAAACAAAATGGCAGCCAACAGATTGGGAAAATATCTTTACCAACTACACATCTGATAGAGGCCTAATATCCAAGGTATACAAAAAACTCAAGAAGTTAGACACCAGAGAATTAAACCCTATTAAAAAGTGGGGTACAGAGCTAAATAAAAAGTTTGCAATTGAAGAATATTGAATGGCTGAGAAACATCTAAGGAAGTGCTTGACATCCTTAGCCTTCAGGGAAATGCAAATCAAAACAACCCTAATATTCCACCTCACACCAGTTAGAATGGCTAAGATCAAAAATTCAGATGACAACAGATACTGTCGAGGATATGGAGACAGAGGAACACTTCTCCACTGTTGGTGGGGTTTTAAACTGGTACAACCACTCTGGAAATCAGTCTGGTGGTTCCTCAGAAAATTGGACATAGAACTACCTGAAGACCCAGTTATTCCACTTCTGGGCATATACCCCAGAGACACTCCAACATACAACAAAGACACATGTACCACAATGTTCATAGCAGCCCTATTTATAATAACCAGAAGCTGGAAAGAACCCAGATGTCCTCAGTAGATGAATGGATACAAAAATTTTGGTATATTTACACAATGGATTACTACTCAGCTATCAGAAATAATGACTTTATGAAATTCTTAAGTAAATATGTGCATCTAGATAATGTCTTCCTAAATGAGGTAACCCAGTCACAAAAGGACAGACATAATATGCAGTCCCTGATATTTGAATATTAACCCCAGAATACTCTGAGAACCCCAGGAACAACTTACAGACTATATGAAGTTCAAGAGAAACAAAAGCCAAAAAAAAAAAAAAAAAAATGAAGAATCGTTATGCTTAATCTTTACACACCAAGAAAACTTTGACTATTCCAGGTTACATCTTGTTTTACTTGTACATACTTTATGATCATTGTAACTAGTAAAATTTTAATGCAAACTATCAAACCTTTAAAAAAAATCAAGTACGGACAAAATGTATTCATATACTTTTATGCAAAAATGTTTTTAAATTTTGTACATTTATCTTTGTTTTTTAAAATAAAGTTGTTCAATTAAAAAATTGAGAATAAATCTTTTATCTACATCAGAGATATAATGTGGCTTAATAATAACTGTGAGTACTAAATAAAGTATTTCATAGAGAATGAGTAAACCTCTTGATTCAGTTAAATTTCAAACAGGTTAGTAACTTTTGCTGAAGTCAAGGTACTAATCTTTAAGTTTCTACGTAGATTCAAGAAACAAGAAAGTTCTAGGAGCTTGTTCAAAGCTCTACCTAGATTTCTGGGTGTGTCTGTGTGTACTTGCCTGTATAGTGGACTACAGTGTCTAAGGATTTTTTGGACAATGAGAAAAGGAAATGTAACAAATGACTATCTGATATCCCTGCTGTCTGAAATAGACAATAACTCCAAGTAACTTCATGTTTCTTCATTTTTCATTATTGCCCACTAAAAACGAAGGAAAGGTTTATCACATACTTTACAAAGATACTAGAACTGTTAAAGCACAAGTGGGCTTGAATTCAAATTGGGTTAACAGTTTAACTGTGAGATTTCCTCTTAAAAGGTTATTGGTTTGAAGGCTTTTATTAAACTGGTACAAATTCAGAAAGTATAGAACTTAATGGAGGGCATAAGCCACTGAACGAACACACGTCATTGTTGGCTATATTTTCCTGGAGTTCACTTTCTGTCTTTTCTGTTTACCACTGATCGAAGAGTTATGCTCTGCGACATACTCCCTTTCACTAAACCCCTGAAAATATCAGTGAAACATGGTTTGACTGTGACCATGAGACAGATTATGAATCAGATGACAAAATGCTATTGATAATACACACACAAACACACACACACACACACACACACACACACACACACACAAAACAAATAAATCTCAATCTCAAATGTGCACTTGGAATATCTTTGCCCATATAAGATTTATTTTTTAATTTCACATACAAATGATTATTTTTGTTTTCATTTTCAAATTTCATTTCAAATTTTTAATTCTGATAAGGACAGAGTTCAATATTATTTAGTAAAACTGAATTATTGTCCAAAACACCAGGCCCTGATATTTGATTTTATCTATCAACAACATAGTTAGATCAAATCATCACATCTCAGCCACAATAACAACAACAAACAAACCAAAAAAACAAAACTAACCAAAACTAAACCAAACCAAGCCAAACAAACAAAAATTTAACTTGGAAATACTAGTGAGTCCATCAATGTGTATAAATCATCAACACTTTTCCTAATTCGAGATTCAGTTAGTCCATTCTATGATCTTTACTAGTAAATACAGACTTTGAACTCAAAATCATTTTTATCACTCTTGTTATTTTTAGGTGCACATGTTAATTTAAAACAGCTACAGTGTACTTATATATGAAATAAATGAATAAAACATTAAAACAAGAAGTCAAAATAAAAAAACAAACATAACCCCAGAGTTAAAAAATGAGTTCCGTTCTTATAAAACAGAGTTCCATTTAGTTCTTCTGTATATCTCCTGAATTCCTGTTTCACACTAGTTCATTTATTTGACATGAATGTTAGGTAATAATGATCTTTAGTAGCATGTCAGATTCTTCCCGCAAGTTTGAAACTGTGATCTGCATTCGAATTTTTTCCTGCCTTTCTATTGCCATCTTTAATTCATTTACTGTGAGTTTTCCTTTCTTAGTGAAACCTTTATATTTTATTTTATCATTATTAATATCTGCCCCATATGCTACCATGTATACATCACCCCACACCTGCATGTCACACTCAGTCATCCTGCCCATGGGATTATAGTTAAGTGGAGCAAACATGTTAATTTGATTGTGTGTGTGCATGTGTGCATGTGTGTGTGTAGTTAAGCATGGTCACTTTTTCATTTACCTGACATTATAGTGATCTCTCACAACAAACCACTACACATCTCCACCCTATGCAACATAACTGTCTTCACTGCATGGACCCATTTCTCAGCCAGATTGTTTTGGAGCTACTGTGTCCTGACTGTAACCTCAGCCTGATTTTCTCATGAGTCCTTGTTCATCTGGTATTTAAACCATGTCATGCTTTGTTAAAATAAACCTAAATGCCTTACTCCATTGTTTTTATAAATACACCCCACTTCTGAAATAGAGGGATAAATGGCATCTGTGGTCTGCTCCCTCTATTTTTTTTTTTTATTTTGTTTGAGTTCATGGTCATGTTTGATAAGATCATTAGTCTTCCTCTTGAAAACAGAGGGTAAAAACACCATATGGGCAGATTTTTTTTTTCATTTCATTAAAAGATGCTTGAGACACATTCTTTGCCATTTCAGTTTATTATAATGATACCAAAATGCCATTGGGATAAATCCAATGATACCCAGTTCTTTTCATTCTTGCCCTCTGTCATTAAAGAAGACCTAAGCTGGATGGGTTTGAATGAGGTTTTTCCTAAAATCTCCAGAAAAGGATGCTGCTTTGAGTGAGATGTCATGAGGTAATATGCCAAGTACTTTCGACATCATAGTTCTGAACTAAGTGTCAGCTCCCTCTTCATGACAGTGTTTAAGGATTTGCAGATACATAATTCTAACGCAGCTTCTTAAAGACAAGCACAGATAGCTGTAGGCAATAATCTAAAGAGACAATTGAACTGAGGTTTAGAATTAAGATATTTCTGCAAATTCTTTTCAGTATCCAATACAAACTTCACTCAATTCTATATTAACATGTTTGTCTTTAAGACTTCAAATAATTGCTTTAGTAAGTATTTCAGCCTTAATACTAGGGGCCATGTAAAAAATGCAAGCACTTCCTTAGCTTGCATATCACTTTTGCACATGTTTTAGCATTTCTGCAACTCTATTATTTACCTTACTGCTCTTAAAATAATGCAGTCACATTGCTGTATGTTCTAATAACAAACAGTAGAGAACCTTCGGGAAAATGCACAAGTAAAGGTTCTGATGGGCTCTTGACTGCTTCCCCTAAAGGCAATGAGTTCTGAACCTGCTCATGAATCAGTGTTAGCAGAAGAGAGGAAGAGAAAGGAAGACAGAGGGAAGATGGAAAGGACAGAGAGGAAAGAAAGAGGGGGAGGGGAAGTAGGAGAGGAAAGAGAGAGAAAGAGAGAGCACAAAGGGAGTGACCTCATGTCTCAAAGAAATTAAAGCTCATGAATTTATGTGGTATGTTTTCTAAAGACAAGATAGATGGTTAGTAAAACTACAAAAAGAATAGTAACAAGAAAACAAAAGGACTAGTCTGTGTTAGTTAATGAAGACTTAGTCAATATTAGTTAACAAAGTCTTAATCATTGTTCTACTGTTCTACTCCTATGAGGAGACACCATGACCAAAGCAACTTTTATAAAAAAAAAATGTATTTTTGGAACTCACTGACTATTTCATAGGTTGGCTCATTGTCACCAGGGAAAAGAGCATATGACACAAAGATAGGCATAGTGCTGAACAGGTAGCTGAAAGATTTATATGCTGATCTTCAGCAGGCAGGGATGGGAGGATGAGACAACTGGGCTTCCTGTGGGATTTTAAAGCCCACCCCCAGTGACAGGCCTTCTCCAACAAGGTCTTACCTCCTCAGCCTTCTGAACAATTCAACTGGTGAATGAGCTTGTAAACATATGAGCCTATGGGGTCATTCCCATTCAAACCACTACACTAATAAACAGTCTGTTCATTTGCCACCATAAGTTAAGAATCTATAAAATGGGTTTCCTAAAGAGAATTTAGCAGGGCAAAGGGTGAGGTCCCTGTGAAGCTACAGGACATGACTGTGGGCAATCCAATTGATAATGCCTGTGAGAACCGTAACCATAAGGAAGTCTATAAATTCTTCTTAATAGACATGTCTCTTGAAATGCAAGTGAAAAAAGAGTTTTCTGAAGCAACACAAGATCCAACAGTTCCTGAAAAAAACTATTGATTAAGTGAAGAAGAAGTAGTAATAGGAACTGAAGGTTACTGCTGAGATCCTGGGATCCATGCCACCCCTGTTTATACTAGTAGTCCACCCAGAGTAAATCTTAGAAAAATGATTTTGTTCTAAATATGAAGCTCAGTCCCTGCAGTAAGCTAGTTATGATTATGATTAACTTATGCAGCTACTCCAGCCAATTTCCTATTAATAGTGTGTTTATCATCAAGCTGTATTCAATGACTTAGCTTTTTATCTGTTTTATAAACACATTTAGTGCATTTTGCCAATGCAAGTTTTAATGCATTTAATAAAATGCTCTATAAACTTTATTATTAATGTGTAAATTTCATAGATAACTGGGTAGATACTACATCTCATATCTAGGTCATATTTTAAACAATTTATAATGATTTTAATGTGTTTTTTAGTTGTGTTTGGAATATGGAATGAAAGGTTGGAACGGGGCTTCAAAGCTGCCTTTGAGATTCATGGTTTTACGTAAATCTGCTTGTACATTGCTATATCGTGATTTTCTGTGGAATAAAAACTATGAATAGAAAGAAATCTGTCATGTTTCCTCATAACACCTGAGAAATAACACAGTTCTGCTCTGGTTCACTAAATTGTTTTGTATTAAGCATCCATTCTTTTCTTGTCATGTGTTTGTGTGAGAAAGACAACTTCACCTACACAACAACCCTTATGCACACGTGCCTGCTATATAGGATTCATCACATGTCAGCAGACGACACCTGGAGGCAGGCTCTTAAGGTCTGTCTGTGTTTTAACACTGCTGTACTAAAATTTTCTCTATTAGCCAGCCACTGCAGTACTGAGAGATTTAATATAATAACCAGTAACTCTGAGACTTCCTAGCCTTACCACCTCCACACAGGACAAATTTCACATAACTAGCAATTGTGCACTAACCCTGCTTCACAAATTAGTGTTAGTGGTCCTAACGCTCTCCTTTGTTTGATGCACACATGTACCATTATGTGTTAATTAAACACATAAATATATTTTTGTTAAAAGAACACATATACTCTAAGGTGTCAGAGAAAGCTGCATTTTGTAGCCGTTCACGCTTTCAGCATTGTAAACCATTGTTTTATTTGACCCTGGAGCTATTTCACATTCTAGATTCATCAAAGTGCTTACTAAACAGGAGGATTATTAACTCTGTCTCATTTGAACTTGGGAAAATATTCTGATTTTGGTGAGAACTATAGAACACCCTCAGGGTTGGGTTGAAAACTTGCTTTATTCACTGGCTGAGTGATAGAAATGGTATAAACACAAACCCAAGTACACAGCAAAAACACTTTGTTCTTCCATTTTGCAGTGAAGGATTCTAATTGCAGCATTGTTATGCCAGTTGTTTTTAGTAATTCTCCAACCTGGTCATTAGTCTTTCTATCAGAATTTTCTGCTCATTTAAACATAAACATTTTTATTAGGAAACAGAGTATGATATTATACCCCCACAATGCACACAAACTGAGTCTTTTTTAATTCATTATTTTTTGATTCCTCAGCTGAGGCAGAAAGATGATTTATTATACAGAACTCAAGCTTGGCCACAGGGGAGAACAGAACCGGTCCAGAATGCCACTGGTTCAGGACAGAGGGCCAACCAGAACTCTTTCTGTTGTAAGGCAGTTAGTTAATTGGAAGTCCTGTCAGCGAGTTGAGCAGATGGTGAAAGTCCAGCTCCAGTAAGACTTTTTACCAACAACAACAACTGCAAATCGTCCAACAGCTGGTACCAGTGTCTCCTCCTCCAGAATCCCATATTTCTGCTCCTCCAGCCTGTTGAGTGCACAAGCTAATTTACTGCCCCATCATCCTTCTCTTGCATTCCGACTTGCTCATTCTCCTTCTTCCTCTCCTCTGCTCAGATAGTGCAGGAGCTGCAAGGAAGGTGGCTCTGAGGCCAAGAGAAACCTAAATCCTTTTTAAATCCATTGCAGTTACTAACTTAGAGAAGCACCACACTTCCCACAGTTTTAGGCCTACTTAACACTGGATTTTGATGAGCAAAGTCTTGCTAATAGACGTAGCTTGGTAGAGAGGTTGTCATGCTTATGATTCAAAATGCTTCCAATTTTATTGCTTTTACTTGAATTAAAATTTAAAATCACATAGTTTTGCTCATAAAATGAAATGTACACGAGGGAAATGAACTATTTGTCTTTAATGCCACTGTCTAATTTTCTCACTATAAAGTGAAGCATAAAATTATATATCACAGAATATCCACGACCAAGAGACATGCGAACTGTAATTAGCATCTTTAGGCATGCTTAATTTAAATCAAGAGGAAATGGTCATGAAAGTCTTATTCTGATACCCAAGAGCAGAGCCTAATTAAGCATGACATGTACTTCAAACAGAGGAAGCTGGACAATATAACTCACTGGTTGATTATGTTGAAATTGAGTGACTCCATTCTGGGTACTTCGAAAACAAAACTGAAAAAAAAAAAAAAGAAAAAAAAGAAATACCTCCATATTAGAAAACTCTTTTTCAGTCAAGTACACAGATGTGTTGAAAGAGAAAGACCTTCCAGTCAGAAAAGGGCAAAATGCTTCGTTCACTCCACAAATTAGACTAAGAGCTTGAGAAGAAACTAAAATAATCAAGAACTGTATTTTACTTTATACCTTGAGCATTTCTGGAAGAAAAAGTTCTACCTGTGTATACCTTATATTGGGACACTTATTCATGCATGTGTGTGCATGCATATGTGTGCTTGTGCGCTTGTATGCACAAACGCATATGAATGTGTGTGTGTGTGTGTGTGTGTGTGTGTGTGAGTGTGAGTGTGAGTGTTCATTCCTGTCTGTTTTGGTACCGTGCACATGTATCTGAACATGGGAACTAAAAGGCTACTTCAAGTCCTGTTCCTTAAAAGCCATCTATGTTATTTCTGACACAGGTTCTCTCCCTGAAACATAAACTCACTGATTAGACAAGGCAGGCTACTATGAATGTCTAGGGTCGACTTGTCTTCTCCCAAGAATTGGGAGTACAGTTTCTTCTACTTTTAGAGGCATAAATAGGAATAAACTCACTTCCTCATGGTTAGCCTTCAAGCACTTAACAGCCCTGTGAAAATCTTACAAACTATTAATCTGCACATACATTTAAAAATCTTTTGATTATTAATAATATCCCACAATACAATAAAGTTAAGTAATTTCACTGAGAATGGATTAACATGCAAAAATTATAAAAATTGTATTAATGACCCTGAGAAATGATAATACCTGTAATTTCGATTATATAAAGTAAATTTATACTAATATAATGCTGAAGTCAAATATAAATTACAAACATATTTTGAGATTATTTAGTAGCTATATATAAGCAGTAAAAATCTTCTGCATTATATATATATATATATATATATATATACATATATATATATATATATATATATGTATATATATATATATATAGCAACAAATGGGAATTCTTTATAGTTATGGTACAGAGAAATAGATGGGGTTAAATACATGATTAAATATATGATTCATATATATATATATATATATATATATATACATATATATAACTCTTGACTTAATTAAATATATCACACTGTGGTGTGAAGATAAGTACTGAAATTAGTTCACTGCTAACTTTTTTATTGAAAGTTTTCCCATCACAGTTGTAGTCTTGTAATGTCCGAACACTGATTGAGTCCAGGAACTGGGAAATTCCAGAAATTTTTATATAAATGTTTCCCAAGTAGATCTTTTCTTTAAAGGACTTTTTCCTTTCCTTCACATAGAAGTATGTGACTAGTTTTATGGCATTAAATTCTGTCAAAAAAATTAACAGCCTTATCAACTTTCAGACAAAATGAGAAATATTAGTACTTTGCGTATCAAGAATGTAAAAGAGAATAGAATTCATTACCTTAATTCAAACATTAATTCTCATCATCATGCATATCTTCACTGAAAAATATACTTCACATTTTTCCCCAAAATGTCATTTGTACCTCCAGGATTCCTCTTAAGGGATGTGTCTAAATGCTTTTTGAGAAAATATGTACTCATTAAATGTCATGATGTTTCTCTGCCTTCCCAAACATAATAACCAGGCATAACTCTTGTATCTGTAAAGTTTACCTCACATACTTAATTATTTTTATTAAACATTACTATTTATGCTTGTTTTCCCAAGTACAAGTGAATACTATTAAACTATTACATGTGACAAAATATAAATAATAAAATTTACAAAAAACGTAAACACTAAACTGATTCTCTTTTATTTTTCCTTGTTTTCTTCTTTTTGATTCATCACCAAAAGATTGAATTTTCCTTTCAATCTTGTTAAAAATGTCAAAGCATACATCTGTGCTCTGGGCTCCTTAAACAGAAATGAAAGTTGGGGCTGAGGCTATTGAAATCACATTTCCTATTCAAATTCACATTTTTTTCCCCTTGGAGATTTGTTCTTCAAAGATGAAGGTAAAACTTTTCAAATAAGGTTATATGCAAAGTAATCCAAACAAGAAACAACAGAGATTCGGAATACACAAAAAATGTCTAACCTGTAAATAAAGTTCACTCATTTGCAAAGTAATGCAGACAAGAAACAACAGAGATTTAGGATACACAGTGAATGACTAACCAATGTGTATCTTTCACTTTAAATATGTTTTATTATTTAGTCATGAAATACCCTGTCCCTTTTCCCTACTATGCAAGTTCTATAGTTGAAATATTGTTATTTTATCATTTTTCCTCCATATTTTCTAAGTTGTAATTTGATGCAAGAAATCCAATTCTAAACTTGGGATAAATCACTATAATCAAAGTGAGGATGCTTAAAGTGGTATAATTATACAGACCTTCAATATGAAAAGCTCAGATCAAGAGGAGGTCAGCTAAACTTTCGTGTTAGAATTCAAAACAATTGTGTGGCTCCAAACCCATGGCTTACCTTACTCTTCAACATATGCAGGACCTAAGCACAAAGAGTAAGAAGTGAAAATAAAATTTCTTCTATCAGAC
The DNA here is from genome assembly GCF_963924665.1 of Micromys minutus. Lineage (NCBI taxonomy): Eukaryota > Metazoa > Chordata > Mammalia > Rodentia > Muridae > Micromys > Micromys minutus. The sequence continues at coordinate 16,507,878 of NC_137984.1, forward strand.
TCCCCATCTCTTTCAGTCTGAAAGTTTTCAAAACAATGTTCCAAAATCTCCAAACATTCTTTCCACAATTCTGTCCCCAACCCTTTCTAGGGTGCCATACTCCCAAAAATCTAGGTAACATCACAGTGCTCATCACCTCTCTCTTCTCTGGCAGTCTCTGTCTGACCTCATTGAAATTATTTTTAAGCAAATTAAACTTTGGATCTGTTAAGTATCTCACACAGATCTAATGTCAATGAAAATGCCTTTCAGTTGACATTTTCCTTCTAAAACTATCACAGTCTCTTTCTCTGCGGCACTATGCGTACACTCAAGTCCTCAGACAGGTTTAGTTTGCAAATCAGTGCTACCATGGTGTCTTCCATACAGCATGTCTTGGTGAATTTTTCAAACTGTTGTACAGTGTGAATGTTTTCAATCTTGATCACATGCCCTGAGCATCATGCTGTGGTTTCATTCTGACCTGTGTGAGACTGTGTAGTCATTACCCTTGGCGATTTCCCTTCAATTCCCTGGGAGAACATATAAAATCATTCAGACCCTAATACTGGACATCTTGCTCTCAAGTTATAAGCTTGTAATCTAAATTTATCATCCTAGTACAGTCTTCCAAGTATCAAATATGCACATCCCAATGCACCTTGGATATCTTAAATTGCTCAATATTAATGTAGTGGAAAGTCTGCCTTCTCACAACATGGATAAATATTTTCTCCCCAAAGTCTTAAATCAACAACTTTTAATAGGTTGCACTAATATCTCTGAAGCATTTTTGCCATCTTTTTTAAACAAGACCATTAAGAAATTATTGCTCTAGATCAGCTTTGCAGTTTTCGGAAGGATGTAAGGCCCACTTTTCCCTACGTTCAATACTATTTTCTTAAACTCCTTAATTTTACTCAAGAATATTTTTTCTTGCCAGTTACTTCTTTTAGGTCCTTAAAATACAGCTGTTCAACATTCGTTGAACTGGTAATACTGTTGGAAAACTAGAATAGCATCTTACCTATGACCCTGACATGGCACTTGGCTCTTCTTGATGGGACTTTCTTTGGTTATCTAGCACACTTGAATACATTATTTTTTCCACAAACTCTCTGTCTCTACACCACATTTGTTTAACTGACCTTCTAAATTCCTGAACACTCATAAAACTGCCCTCAGAGATAAACACCACACTGACACCGAATTTTTCTAAATATTTTCTGACAAACCTCATGTGAAACTTTACACCGTAGTAACATGCACGGAAGGATAGATTTCATTTTGCCTTTTAACCCTGGTACTTTTACTTCAATGTTTAAAAAAACATATATGTCCATTTATGTAAACTAACTTCATTAAACCAAACCTCTTTTAAGACTTGGAGGTTACACTTTTACAATCTATATTTGTGTGCCAGTTAATCATTTCAAATGTAGCTATATGGAATGATTCTTGGTATATTACATCAATGTAGAATAAAACACTGAGGGGCCGCTAAGTAAAAATGGTGATTTATGCTGTGCTTGATTTCTCTATGTGTTCTTTGCATGGCTGAAAATTATAGAAAAAATGCTAAAATCGAAAAAATAGTATGTCATTGACCTAATGATTATACAACAGAATTGAGTTTATCTAAAATCTGTACATGTACTCACCACTTTATGGCAGAGGATTCTGGAGAACGTTTGCCATTACTTAGTCAGTCATCTTATATTTCTTGCAAACTTATATATTCTTTAAATTTTTAATAGTCTAGTCATTATCCCCATTCTAGACAACCCTTCAACTGTTCCTCATCACATTTTTTCTCCCCTGTCCCCATTTCCCTCTACACATCACCAGACCTCCCTGCCTCCCTGGAGCCTCAAATCTTTCAAAAGCTAGATGGTTCTTCTCTCACTGGGGACAGATGAGGAAGTCCTCTGCTGTATGTCTGTCAGAAGCTCATATAAACTAGTGTATGCTGTCTGGTTGGTGGCTCAGTGTCTGAGAGACCTGTGGGGAGCAGCTTAGTAAAGACTGCTGATCTTCCTATGGGTTTGCCCTCCTCCTTAGCTTCTCCCAGCCATTCCCTAATTAAACCACAGGAGTCCCTGGTTTTGTACATTAGTTGGCTGTAAGTATCTGCATCTGGCTCTTTCAGTTAGCTACTTGTTGGGCCTCTCAGAGAGCTGCCATGCTAGGCTCCTGTCTGTAAGCACACCATAGTATCAGTAGCAGTGTCAGGTCTTGGAGCCTTCCCTTGAAGTGGATCCCAGTCTGGGCCTGTTGCTGGACCTTTTCTCACTTCAGCTCTTTTCCACTTTTGTCTCTGTATTTCTTTCAGACAGAAACAATTCTGGGTCAGAATTTTTGACTGGGGGATAGATACTGCAATCCTCTACTTGATTGATGCCTTGTCTTTCTACCGAAGGTGGACTCTACAAGTTTCCTCTCCCCACTGTTGGGTATTTCGTCTAAGGTCCTATCCTCTGAGTCCTCCTGAGCATCTCTCACCTCTCAGGTCTCTGGTACATTCCAGAGGGGTTCTCCATCTCCTGCCACCCAAGAATGTCTGTTTCCATTTTTTTCCTACTGGCCCTCAGGGATTCCCTCCGGATTCTCTCAATAATCTGATCATGTTTCCCTTTTCACTTCCCTGCCCTCTATTCTACCCAGGTCCCTCTCTTCTTCTGCTTCCCATGATTGCTTTCTTCTCTGCTCCCAACTAGGATTGAGGCATCCTCACTTGGGCCCTTTAGTTTGTCAACCTTCTTTAGGTCTGTAGCTTGTATCCTGGTTACACTGTATTTTTTCAGCTAACATTCTCTGATTAGTATGTATATGCAATGTATGTCATTTTATGTCTGAATTACCTCACTCAGGATAATATTTTCTAGTTCCATCCATTTGCCTACAAAACTCATGATGTCCTTGTTGTTAGTAGCTGAATAGTATTTCATTGTGTAAATGAACCACATTCTTCCATTCTTCTGTTGTGGAACATCTGGGCTGTGGGACCTAGTTCCAGGAGTTCGACATAACTCTATTTTTGGGGAAAGACAGCCTCTTCTACCTTTACCACCAGGTCTGGTCAGCATGTAAGAATTCAGGCTTGGAGGCATAAGAACAAAGCTCAGCTAGGTGTGTGAACTCTGGTCTGAGCTCAGTAGAATGATGCTCTGCAGGGTGCATTAGATTAAAGCTTAGGAGGTCTTGTGATCTCCAGCCTGAGGTATCAAGAAGAACACTCTGATTCTGATTCTGGCTGTTGCTGTCAAGCTAAACCAAGCAGCTAAAGACTCTGGTGCAGAGGCAAGAAACACTGGGAGAGAAATTTCTTCCCAATAGGAAGTGCTATCAGCTCAGCTCTTTTACAAAAAAAGGAATGGAGGCAGAGGAATGATTTCTACACATGTCTCTTTACTTTCCCACTCTGCCTTTGAATAAGTACAGTTTTTTAAGTGGTTCAGGTTCTGACAACCAGCTTCTTATTGGTTTGGCCTCAGAGCTTGAGGGGACCTTGTTTACATATTTTTGAGCAGTCCTGCTTCTGCTTAGGGCATATGTGTAGTTACATCTACTTGCAGGGAAGGGATTTGGGGCATGCTCAATGCTTTGTGGTGGCAGTGTGAGGATTTCTGAATTTCTGAGAGCCCCAGAAGCTCCTCCTGTCTCATTATTACAACAAGACTTTTGACCAATCTCAATCAGGAAACAGGGCACCAAGCACAGCCTATCTGCCCCACACTGGTCTGTTTCCAGCTTTTTGCTAACACAAATAATGTTGCTATGAACATGGTCTTCTGGTATGGTGTGGCATCTTCTGGGTATATGCCCAAGAGTGGGATAGCTGGGTCTTCAGGTAGATCTGTTTCCAATTTTCTGAGGCACCTCCAGACTGATGACAGAGAAACAGAGAAACAGTCTGAGATAGAGAGAGACAGAGATAGAGAAACACAGAGAGAGGCAGAGACAGAGACAGAGGGATAGTGAGACAGAGAGACAAAGAGATAGAGACAGAGACAGAGAAAGAGAGGCAAAGAAAGAGACTGGGCCTAATCAGGCATTCAAAACCTCAAAGCCCACCCTAGTGACACACTTCCTCCCAATCTTTCTAATTCTATCAAATATTGAATCCTATCACTCTATGGGAACTAATCATTAAATATATATGAGCTTATGTGAGCCATTCTTTTTGCAGCCACCATATCTGCCATCTTTGTTTATCCTCTTCCTGCCTTCTTCACTATTTGCCTTTCTCTTCCTTCCTAAGTTTTCTCAGAGAAGTTTTGGGTCTATTGAAAACTGAATGGAATTCCTGGAACTCATCCCCACATAACTGTCAACCCATGACACTCAATGAAGTGTGCTTATTGAAACACACACAGTAACACCTATTCATCTCATTAAATGACAGTTAACTTTTAGGATATTTTATGGATTTTGAAAACACACACACATATCTTTATGCTATAATGTTAAGCAGCATTTTCCCAATTGCCGTAAATAATTTTTGCTTTGTATGCTCATTCTTTTCCCTCCTATAGCCCTGGAGAACCACTATCTTTTAAACTTCTTCCCTGCTTTCCACTTTCTGAATGTCAAAAACTTGGAAGGACATGACTTGTTGTTTGATGAGATTGGCATCTTCTGAGTTTAGGCATACAGTATTTAAGGATCCCCATACCTATTCATGGAACTGTTCTTTACATTTTCTTTGTAGATGTTTTATTTTCCAATCATGCCCAGTCAACCTCACTTTCTGTGTTATCTAATTTCTTTCCTGTATGGTGCTTAATGTCTCTTTTCTTTTCTGCTCCAACTCTTCTTCACAATAACTAGTTCTTTTAAGGGGACTTGCATTTCCGTATCTTGTAGTATTTGTATACTGTAGATGTTTTAAGAGCCAACATGACAATATGCTTTGTTTTCTACAGCAAAAGCAAACAAACAAAAAAAGAACATTCATATCAGCCTATGCATAACATCTATAAATGTTTAATCTAGGGAGACTGATGGAGTCATATTGGTATGTAGTAGAGCAAAGGAAAATCAGCGATTTAAATTTGGAAAAAAAAAAAGCAGAAAGGAAGCATCATCACTATAAATGTGGACTGAGAGTCATGTCCAGAAAGAGCAGAGCACAACAAAGAAGAATCTATTTTTAGTAAGCAGAAGAAAGGTCCTTGGTGATGTCAATGGCATAGGCATTTACCTCTAGAACAGTGGGAACATCTTCTAATGCTTTATTTAATACATTTCCTCATGGAGTTTGGGACCATCAACTACAAAATTACTTTCATTGCAACTTCATAATTATAATTTTGCTACTGTTGTAAATCTTACAGTAAATATTTTTGGAAATAAAGGTTTGCCAAAGGGGTTGTGACCCACAGGACAAGAATGCACCATTGATGTAGAACATCTTATTTATTTTAACCTATGTGTTGGCATCCTTACATTTTTTTCATCCATATTGATATCACATTCTAAATTTTAATACTTCGAGTCTAAAACTCACCATATTACATTTTATGAAGTCACAACTGCAACAGTAAACTTGAGTTTCTTTTTATACTGTTCTGGTAGCACTGTTATTACTATCAGTTTATAACATGTCCTTGGAGAGAAACCCAGTGAGAAAAAAATATAAATATGTGATCTGGAGAAACCTTACAAATTTAGCATGAGTATTATGAAAGTATTGTATTTACCTTAAAACAGAAGACATTTAACCCCATAGTGCACTTAAATAAAATTGAAATGCATATTTTTACAGCTCATTGATAAGTAGGTCAGTCAGTGTTTATACCTAGAACTTTTTGATATCCTGATACTTATTGGGATCTTTATATCACGGTTTAAATAGTTGAATTTATTACACTTAACATCTAGACTCAGCTTCTATTTTTATTGATGGAAAGATCATAATAGCCTGAAGGAATGCCTTCAAATTATTGTTCATTTCTAATGCAAGTTATATTTGTGAGGCAAAGTACAAAAGAAATAATTGTATGTTTGGTCTCATTCTCATGGAGAATAATTGGTAAAAAATCATGGTTAATATTAGAATAGCTGTTTAGTCTTTATATATAAATCAAATGACTATGATGCTTAAGTTTAAGTTGTAGTTGCAAGAATTAGATTTAAACATAAATATGGAGGTGTGGCTATTTTGTTATTGTGATAAATACCATGACCAAAAGCAACTTGAAAAGTAAAAGTCTTATTTTAGAGTTTTTATTATAGCCCATCACTGAGGTAAGTCAAAGCAGGAAATCAAGTAGGGTGTGAACTAAACCAGAGACCAAGGAGGAATGCAGCAAAGTTACTTACTTCCTCATGGTTGCTTAGCCACCTTCCTTATACACCACAGAATCACTGCTTAGATACGGCACTGCCTAAAAGGCCTGGGCTTCCCAACATCTATCTGAATTCGAGAAAATGACCCCCCAGACATACCCACATGTCAAACTGATGAAGATAATTCTCAGTTGAGGTTCCCACTGTCAACCCATGTGTAGGTTCACATAAGGTTGACAAAACGAACAATGACAAGAATGATACAGGCATCTGGCCTAGAAGACGTGGTTGTCAGATTTACTTGCCAACACTATTGTGTCCCCTGCTCACATTGCACATTTCCTCTGTCTGAGTCAAATTTCAGGTGTTGCTTACATCCTGAGCACCGCAGGCTTGTCATTCTTGTTAAATGACTGGTTTTCAGCAGGTTCTAGTGCAGAGTTTACCATCACCTTCACTGATCACAACATTTCGATGCCACTGTTAACAGAGCCTTTCAGTGCATCAGTAAAGTACACTCCAGTGTGCCCTGGCAGCAAGTCAGACAATTCTGTTTGCAATGACATGAAGACACACTTGAGGCCCACCAAATCACTCTCTGCTGTAATCATCACATCTAGCATTGGCACTTGGTCCCAGATCATTCTCCCAAAATGAACAAATAAAACGATGTGGAAAAGTGCTACTTGGCAATGGCTTGAACTTAACATGGTGACAACAGCTGTTTCAGCAGATGTTACTCACATAACACAACATCTGTGTTCTCCATGGTTGAACTGTGACTAAATTAATATCTCTAGGTGTCCCAAAAATATATTAAAGTAATTTTCAAGTAAAACTGGAAAATATTGGAATAAAGTAGAAGTTAATTTACTAAGATGGTAATAAGCACTTCCAGCTTGATCAGTTATATACCTCCAAAGTATAATATGTTTTACAAATTTGAACTCAGATCTGAAGATCATTCAGTTCTGCCTCATAACCTTGCTAATACAAAATGGCGTAGATGAATCAAGCACTATACAACAATCAACTGTTTCAGATGACAGCAAAACTAATGTGTTCTATCTGTTAAAATTAATTTTCAGTTACAAGTTACTACCCTATAAAAGTACTTTTAAACCATGAGAAGCAAAGTCCTAAATATGTTGCAGTGAATCCTTAGCTTTGCTTATGTAAATATGTAAATTATTGAAAGTGTGTATGATGTGAATACTAAAACAAATCCATTTCATTCAGAACATAACTTCAGTACTAAAAGTTGTGGCTCCTTTGTTAGTCCATTCTTTCTGTCCTCAGCCATTCTTTATTGTACATCTAATGTCAATAACTCTTCTTACAATATTAAAATCTTACCCTTCTGTAATTTATCTCCTTCATGACTCTTCTCTCTCACACTACTGTTAAATTGGTTGCACTACTGTATCCTTGTAATATTTGGATTTTGTAAAACTTTGGGTAGTTGTGTGAAATTAGCATTTTAACCTAGCAGCCCTGTGGCTAACATTTTAAGATTTTTTTCTAGTTGGTTTATGTTTTACATTTTTTATTTAATTCTTTCTATAAATGTTTGTTTACTCACTGTCAATCATTTCCATTTTAATGAGATAACAGTTCTTATCCTTTCCAAACAACAATATTCTTAATAATGTCATTTACATCTACATTACATCTTTCGTAAAAAATTGTTCTTAATAAAATCATGTATAAATGGTACAGAGTATAACATTTTGATACACTTTACATAAGAAACTGATGTATATAATTAGCATGTCTATCTCTACCTTGTTAAAGCTATTTGTTAGAATGACATGTCATTGCTAGCAACCAACTGGGAAAAGATGAATACCTATCTTCTAATGAAGGTTCCATTTTATCTCTTTGGTGATGCAAATGGGTAGACTACTGTGTAAAGTCTACTCTGGGTAAAGATCAACTCTCCAATACAGTATCATTAAAATAATGTTGTGCTCTTTATCAAGTACCTAAAACATTAATTCAGCCTATATCGTTAAGGTGTCCTACATTGACTGAGAGATCCTTTTTTCTCCCAACTGTTCTTGCTGATCACCAGGCCATTATTTGTTCACGTTACCAACACATTCCCTTGCATATATAGCACAGAGCACAGTTGCTTGTTTGGTCTTTGTTTGCTATATTCAATTCTAAATTTTGGATCTGCCACATTCCTATAAGGTTTTTCATGCTGATTCAAGTGGAAGTATTCTTTACTTCTTCAGGCTGATCAATATTGAATGCATACATCTGTGTGTTAAATATAATAATTACTTATATATTAATATATTTAATATATATTTAACACATGTGCACATCATTGGAATTTTAAATTGTTGCTATGTGTGAGTTATTACAAATATGGTAGTAAACATAAAACTGTAAATTCTTTTCAAAGTATTGATTTCTTATGAATTGGAATATTCATCTACAGTGTGATTCATTGATACCAGGACTCAGTAGTTATATGGGTTATTTGTTTGTTTGTTTGTTTGTTTTAAAAAGCCAGAATCCTAAAGTGTGTTTGAACCAGACAGTAATTTGAACCTGTCAGATTTGTTCATGTTTTCAATTATAGAGATAGGTTCATACATGCTCATATGATAAAATGTTGAAATTTACATTTAAATACATGTGGACTATTATATTCTTCCAGTTGCATAGGAAGAAAATATTCACAAAAGGAGATGTCCGGTAAAAGTTAGGCAGGTCAAGATGGAACTGAAGCAAGTTATATTATATGTACCCAACCATATAATTCTTTTAATCTGGAACTAAATGCTACTGTACCATCAGCATTGGTGTGTAGTAAGTGTGTGTGTGGGATGACAATGGATTCAGGGGTAACAGAAAACTGCACAAAGTACCAGGAAGCAAAGCCAGGGCCTGTACTTGGGACAGATTAGATGCTGTGCATATGGTCTGTTGCTAACTTCCCATCAATGTTGTCATTACACAGCTTGAAATCACTCAAGCCAAGTTTTCACCATCCCACTTCTTAATCCTAAGCAACTTTTAAGTCGCATCTGATAATTATTACAGACTGTGATATATTTAAATATACATGTAAGGAGAATAATTTATTGTTCTTAAAGACTAAATCTTTAATTTATGCATAACAGCTTCACAAACTTTAAAAGTTCATTTAACTGATTTCTTTTGCAGATAAAGGATCATACTATTGTTTGAAGTTTTACCTAAACAGCTTTATCTGAGGAAGAATTTTAAAAGTGACAAATAATATAAAGTTATGAAAAGCATTCAATGCTGATCAGAGAGATTTAAATGAATAAAGCCCAATCCCAATTAAAACTTGATCTTTTAAAGATAGCTACTTTGAGAAAAAAAAAAAAAAAAAAAAAAAAAAAAAAAAAAAAAAAAAAAAAAAACAGATGCCTCTCTGAATGAAATTTGCTGCATTATACAACAGTATACAACAGGGACAAAGTAAATACCATCAGCATTTGTCATGACTCATAAACAACCAACATGATGGTATTCTGTCATGTTCAAGGCTTCACACCAGCAGCATTAAGTCATCTGACATCACTCCTGGCTTGACAGGTAGAGACAAAGACAGCTCAGTGACTTGACATGATTTCACTATACTTAATGTCTGATACAAAAGAAGAACAAAAAAAAATCTCAGTAAAATTGATGTCCTGTAGATCCAGGGACACAAGCCTGGTAAGAAAGCATTTCGAGTAGCAGGGGAGCAGAGAGAGCTCTGCTGAGCATGCTCAAAGTGTGTCCTGCCCCCCACGCTTGGTTCAGGGAACCAGGAACCCTGCATTGGGTTGTCTGTTTCCAGCTGGAGGCCCTTGGGTGCAGAACAGGCACTCAGGCCATAAGTCACCAGGTACATGGGGAGATCCAGGAACACAGGCCATGTACAAGAGAGAGGGGAGAAACAATCAGTGACAACAAGACCACATATAAACACAGACAAAAAGATGGCAACAGGAAAGCAAAAGAAGGTACTCCAGGGAAACCAAGACAACCTGGCAACACCAGAACCCAGCTCTCGCAAGACAGCAAACAGTGGAATGCCAAACACTGCAGAAAAAGAAGACTCAGACCCAAAATCATAACTCAAGATGATGATAGAGAGTCTTAAAAAAGAACGGGAGGAAAAGCATAAAGAAATAGAAGCTTGTAAAGAGGGAACAAGAAAAACACTTAAAGAAATCGAGTAACTAGAGGAAAAAAGAATCAAAAAGATGAAAGAATTGAAGAAGAAATTTAAAATGAAAATGGAAACAATATGAAAAAACAGTAAAAGAGACAACACTGGAGGTAGAAAACCTAAAAAAGAAATCAGGAGTCACAGATGCAAGCATCTCAAACAGACTACAAGAGATGGAAGAGAGAATCTCAGGAGCCGAAGAAGACAATATTGAAAACATAGACAAAACAGTCAGAGAAGATGCAAAAGTCAAAAAGCTCCTAAACCAAAATGTCCAGGAGATTCAGGACACAATGAGAAGACTTCAAACCTAAGGATAATAGGAATAGAAATGGGAGAAGAATATCAACTAAGAGGCACAGTAAAAATCTTCAACAAAATCATAGAAGAAAGCTTCCCTGCCTTTAATAATGAGATGACCATGAACATAAAACAAGCCTACAGAACTCCAAATAGGTTGGACCAGAAAAGAAATTCCTCCAGACACATAATAGTCAAAACACCAAGTGCCCAAAGCAAAGGAACAATACTAAAAGCAATAAGGGAAAAAGGTCATGTAACATATAATGGCAGACCAATCAGAATCACATTGACTTCTCAACAGAGACTATGAAAGTTAGAAGAGCCTGGACTGACATCATGCACACCCTAAGAGAGCACAAGTGTCAGCCCAAGCTGCTATACTCAGCAAAACACTCAATCACCATAGATGGAGAGACTACGATATTCCAAGACAAAACTAAATTTACATGATATCTGACCACAAACGCAGAACTACATCAAATTATTTGTGGAAAACCCAATACAACAAGGGGAACAACATACTTCTAAAACAAGAAAACTCCTAAGCAAGAAAACCAAAAGAAGAAAGACACACAGGCACAATTCAACCTCCAAAAGCAAAAAGAGCAGGAAAGAGCAAGTACTATTCCTTAATATCTCTTAACATAAATGGACTCAATTCCCCAATAAAAAGATATACGCTATCAGACTGGATACATAAACAAAACCCAGCATTTTGCTGCATACGGGAAACTCATCTCAGAGACAAAGACAGACACTATCTCAGAGTCAAAGGTTGGGAAAAAACTTCCAAGCCAATGGCCCCAAGAAGCAAGCTGGAGTGGCCATTCTAATATCGAATAAAGTAGATTTTCAACTAAAAGTTATCAAAAATAATAAGGAAAGATACTTTTTACTCATTACAGGGGAAATGTATCATGAGAAACTCTCAGTTATTAACATATATGCTCCAAATACAAAAGCACCAATATTCATAAAAGAAACCCTACTAAAACTCAAAAAATACATTGTGCCCCACATATTAATAGTGGGAGACCTCAATACCCCACTCTCACCAATGGACAGATCATGGAAACAGAAACTGAACAAGGACACAATAAAACTAACAGAGGTTATGAGCAAACTGGAATTAATAGATATCTATAGAGCATATCATCCTAAAACAAAAGTATACACCTTCTCAGCACTTCACAGCACCTTCTCCAAAACTGACCACATAATTGGTCACAAAATGAGCCTCAATAGATATAAGAAAATTGAAATTCTCCCATGCATCCTTTCAGATCACCATACTCTAAGGCTGGTCTTCAATAACAACAAAGACAACATAAAACCCATATGCACACGGAAACTAAACAATGCTCTATTAAATGGTAGCAGGGTCAAAGAAGAAATATAGAAAGAAATTAAGGATTTTCTAGAATTCAATAAAAACAAAAACACAACATACCCAAACCTATGGGATGCAATAAAAGCATTACTGAGAGGAAAACTCATATCTCTGAGTACTTCCAAAAAGAAACTGGAAAGAGCATACACTAGCAACTTGACAGCACAGCTGAAGGCTCTAGAACAAAAGGAAGCAGATACACCCAAGAGGAGTAGACTGTGGAGAGCGTGTGTGCTGGCAGTCCCAAGATATCCCTTGGGACACCAGCCTAGTCTTGTGACTAGCACCTCACTTCCTCCTGCCCCAGAGATTAGCCACTCCCACAGTGCGAGCTGTGCAGGTGCACCCATGACTAGAGATCAGGCCAGATGATGTGTACCTATGAACTGCAGCCACGCAACATGGACTGAGGAGGTGGAGATGAGAGAGGATAAAGTGACTGCGCTTGGGGGCAGGGAGAGAGAAAGAAAAACAGAAAGAGAAACAGAAAGAGAGACAGAAAGGGATAGAAAGATTTTTCACTGGCATGCTGTAAGGATCCTGAATAAACCGCTTTGAGAAGAATGCTGTGTCATTGCTCCTTTTCTGCTGGTCAGAGATGGAAGCAACAAGTGGTGGCCCATACAGGGAAACTCCCCTTCAGCGTTCAAAACTCATATTGGTCGGGGTGACTAGCTGGTAAGCTCCCAGGTAAGTGGGACAATCAAGGTTCTTGGTTTGAGACTATAAAGCTCCCCGATAAAGGGGACGAGTAAGGTTCTCAGTTTGAGACTATAAAGTTCCCGGTACAGGGACAAGTTGCACCCAGTACTATGGGAAACACAACATCAGTTCAGACAGTTCGCCAAGCTCTGAAGGATTTGTTGAAAGCAAAAGGAATTGGGCTAAGAAAAGAGACTGTAGAGAATTTTTTAAAAGCAGTGGACCAGGTAGCTCCCTGGTTCCCGTGTCTGGACATCTCACAATGTCTAGTTGGAAAAAATTAGGAAAGAATTTGTGGTTTGCTGAAGAGCATGGGGTACTCTCTAAAGGAGTGCTGCCTGTATGGAAATTGGTAAAAAACTGTATAGGAGATAAGGAATGGTGTAGTGCGGAGCTGGAGAAGAGAAAAGAGGCTCTGAATCAGGTTAGGGAAGAGCGCCCCCAGAATTCAGAGACTGGAGAAGTATCTAGTGAGGGAGAAATGTCGGAAGATGATCTAGAGACAGTTTGGAGAAAATGAAAGTATGGGTTGAACTGTTGGCTCCAGGGCCACAAACTCTGCCTCTTTATGACCCAAGCAGAGCGAAAGGGCATAGTTTGCATCCTGATGATCAGATCAATATCCTAATCACTAGAGCTTGGAAATCACTCCCAAATAGAGGGGAAGTAAGTGGAAATCTAAGATTCTCCAAGGACCCACAGAGCCATTTGCAGGCTTTGTGGCAAGGATGATGGAAGCAGGGAGGGGGGGGGGGGTTGGAGATCCTGATACTGCTATGCCTCTACTGAAACAGCTTATATTTGAACAGTGTACTAAGGAGTGTAGGCAAGCAATGACCCCTTATAAAATCAAAGGGTTAGAAGCCTGGATGAAGTTGTGTAGGGACCTGGGAGGACCACTAACTAATGCAGGCTTAGCAGCTTCAGTTATGCAGATGTCACAAGGAAGAAATGATAAATTGCCAATTTCAGTGGCACAATTGGCTTTGCTAAGTATTCAGTATTTTGGCATCCCACCTAAGGATTTAATAGTTCCCTATCATGTAAAACAGTTAGAAGTTTTATCAGCCTCAATAGATGATTGGGCAATTTTGAGGTGTAGTTTTCAGGGTAACTTTGATAATCATTTCCCTAAGGATCCTATCCTACAGTTGATTACCACTCATCCTGTAGTTTTCCCTCACATCACTTCAAAGGATGTTTTGCCAGATGCCCCACTTATCTTTACAGATGTTTCCAATACAGGACAAGGAGCATATTTGGTGACAGGTTCCTCTCCGGTTACCATACAATTTCTCCCTGCATCACCCCAAGTTATTGAATTGCAAATTGGGATTAAGGTATTTGAGGTGTTTCCGGGTCCTTTTAACTTGATTTCTGATAGCCAGTATGTTGTTACCATATTGCTCTGCTTGGAAGTAGTGGGTAAAATCAATTCAAAATCTACTATTGGATATCTCGTTGTCACCTTGCGTAACTTGATTTTAAAAGAATGTTGCCCTTTTTTGTACAGCATATCCATGCCCATACTAACTTTCCTGGTCCCCTAGAAGAGGGAAATGATATTGCAGATAAAGCCACCAGGGCTTGCTTGGTTTTTTTGGCTACATCACCTATTTCATTGGCTCAAAAATTTCATTCATAGTTCCATGTTAATTCCAAGACCCTATCTTCACACTTTAAGATCACATACGATGAGGCACGGGATATTGTAAAAGGTGTCAGAAGTGTGCCCCTATGCTACCCCAGATTGGGTTTGGGGTTAACCTACATGGGTTGCACCCTCTATACCTCTGGCAAATGGTTGTCACTTATTTCCCTGAATTTGGAAAATTAAAGTATCTCCATGTTTCTGTTGATACAGACTCTAGGATTATTTTTGCATCTCTACATACAGGGGAAAAGGCACATCATGTAATTGCACATTGCTTTGAGGCATGGAGCACCTGGGGACATCCCAAAATATTAAAAACAAATAATGGGCCTGCCTATACTTCTGCTTCTTTTATGTCCTTCTGCAAAATGATGGGAATTCGAGTAACTCACAGATTGCCCTATAATCCTCAAAGACAAGGAATCATTGAGCGTACTCACTGCACCTTCAAAGAGTGTCTAGTTAAACAAAAGGGGGGAATTGCCTCCGTAGGTTCTTCCCCTAGGGAGAGACTTGCTATTGCTCTTTTTACCTTAAATTTTTTAAATGAGGACAAACATGGGTGGGTCACTGCTGAGCTTCACGCCAATTATGATGTTTCTCCCAAAGGCCTGGTTATGTGGAAAGATGTCCTGAGTGGCAAATGGCAGGGTCACAATCTGGTGTTGGTTTGGGCGAGAGGTTCTGTTTGTGTGTTTCCTCAGGAACATTGACAGCCACTGTGGGTCCCAGAGAGGTTGACCAGAGTGGTCCAGGATGAGTGGAGCAATGACCCTGTGGATGAGCCTGATGCTGCTGATGCTCCTGGTGGTGAAGACTGAAGATCTGTGATGGGGGCTCCTATCAGTGTTCCCTAAGCCTTTACCTCTCACGCACTCAGCACAAGTTTTCCCTTGATTCTTTGCATCTAATACCTCCTTTCAACTGCCTTTCTTACCCTGGGATGAGGATATTGCACCCCTTGGGGATGCAATATTCTCCCTTAAAGGATTGTTATGTTTTCAGATGATTACCAATATTTCTCTAAATAGTAATTGCATTCTATTGTATAATCAGTCTGAGGATACAATTTTGAATTGTAGTAATGATATTTGTTTTTATAGCATGTGTTGGAATACATTCAAGCATCTTTTGGCTATGGAGACTAGAATGTCACAATTTGTTTCCTGGTCGGTACAGGCCCCCTCAGCTATGACCTTATTCAGGCCTAAAAGAGGTTTTGGATCACCACTGCCACCTCAAGGCTGAAAGAATGGGCTGGACTAGCTGGATTAGCCCTTTGCTTGGTCCTCAAAGCATCCTGGCATTCTGGTGCATGTGCCTTATACATTTTCAACAGCATAGTAATCAAGCCTTATTGATACAGGCTTTTGCAGCAGTGGAGACTGGGCAGTCTCCTCAAGTGTGGCTTGTCATGCTTGAGAAGTAGTCAGTGACAGGTAAGACTTCCTGGGTTTGTCACCAACCTAAGACAGAAATCAAACCAATGTTGTTTGTCTCCCAACTACAGGTAAGGGGCACTGCCACAGGGGGCAACCTAAGGCAGACATTCTCTCGGCAAAAATTATAAAGAAGGGGGAGATGTGGAGAGCGGGTGTGGTGGCAGTCCCAGGATGATGCTTGGGACTCCTGTCTAGTCTTGTGACTAGCACCTGACTTCCTCCTGCCCCAGAGATTAGCCACTCCCACCATGCGAGCTGCACAGGTGCATCCATGACATAAGATCAAGCCAGATGACTCAGACCTATGAACTGCAGCCATGCAACATGGACTGAGGAGGTGAAGATGAGAGAGGATAATAGGACTGCACTTGGGGGCGAGGAAAAGAAAGAGAAACAGAAACAGAGAGACTGAAAGGGAAAGAAAGATTTTCACTTGCATGCTGTAAGGTTACTGAATAAACTGCTTTGAGAAGAACACTGTGTCATCTCTCCTTTTCTGCTGGTCAGAGATTATTTCTGAGCACAAGAAATAATCAAACTTAGGGCAGATATAGACCAAATAGAAACAAAAAGAACCATTGAAAGAATCAACAAAACCAAGAGCTGGTACATTGAGAAAATTAGGAAGATGGATAAACCCTTAGCCAGAATAATGAGAGGACAAAAAGAGAGTATCCAAATTAACAAAATCAGAAATGAAAATGGAGACATAATTACTGAAATTGAGGAAATTCAAGAAATCATCAGATCCTACTATAAAACACTATACTCAACAGAGCTTCAAAGTCTCTAAGATATGGATGAATTCCTAGACAGATACCAGAAAGTAAAGTTATACAAGGACCAGGTAAACCATCTAAATAATCTCATAACACCTAAAGAAAGAGAAGGAGTCATTGAAAGCCTCTCAACCAAAATAAAGGCCAGGTCCAGATGGGTTCAGTGCCGAATTGTATCAGACATTATTTGACAACCTAATATCAATACTCTCCAAACTATTCCACAAAATTGAATCAGATGGAACACTACCTAACTCATTTTTTAAGGCTACAATAACCCTCGTTCCTAAACCACACAACCAGTCTCACTTATGAATATTGATGCAAAAATACTCAACAAAATCTTTGCAAACCGAATCCAAGAACACATCAAAATTATCATTCACCATGATCCAGTAGGCTTCATCCCTGGGAGGGAAGGAGGGTATAATATAAGGAAATCCATCAATGTAATCCACCATATAAACAAACTCAAAGAAAAAAACCACATGGTCATCTCACTAGATGCTGAGAAAGCATTTGACAAAATTCAACACCCCTTCATGTTAAAAGTCATGGAAAGAACAGGAATCCAAGGCCCATACATAAACATAATAAAAGCAATATACAGCAAACCAACAGCCAACATCAAACTTAACGGTGGGAAACTTGAAGCAATCCCACTAAAATCAGGGACCCGACAAGGCTGCCCACTCTCCCCCTACCTATTCAACATAGTACTGGAATCCTGGCCAGAGCAATTAGACAGCAAAAGGAAATTAAGGGATACAAATTGGAAAGGAAGAACTAAAAACATCACTGTTTGAGATGACATGATACTGTACTTAAGTGACCCCACAAATTCCACCAGAGAACTTCTACAGCTGATAAACAAGTTCAGCAAAGTGGCTGGATACAAAATTAACTCAAACAAATCAGTAGCCTTCCTCTACTCAAAGGTCAAACATGTGAAGAAAGAAATTAGAAAATTGATACCCTTCACAATAGTCACAAAAAATATGAAATACCTTGGTGTGACTCTAACTAAACAAGTGAAGGACCTGTATGACAAAAACTTCAAACCTCAAAAGAGAGGATTTGAGGAAAATCTCAGAAAATGGAAAGATCTCTCATGCTCATGGATTGGAAGGATCAACATTGTAAAAATGGCCATCTTACCAAAAGCAATCAACAGATTAATACCAACCCAGTTCTTCATAGAGTTGGAAAGAGCAATGTGCAATTTCATCTGGAATAACAAAAGACCTAGAAGAGCGAAATCCATCCTCAACACCCAGAAAACATCTGCTAGAATCACTATACCTGACCTCAAGCTATATTACAAGGCAATTGTGCTAAAAACTGCATGGTACTGGTACAGAGATAGGCAGGTGGATCAATGGAATAGAATACAAGATGCAGAAATGAGCCCTCATATATATAGTCACCTGATTTTTGACAAAGGACCTGTAAGCATTCTATGGAAAAAGGACAGCCTATTCAAAAAATTGTGTTGGTCCAACTGGCACTCAGAATGCAGAAGAATGAAAATAACCCTTTCTTATCTCCTTGTACAAAGCTCAAGTGCAACTGGTTCAAAGATCTCTACCTTAATCCAGGTACACTGAAACTATTAGATGAGAAAGTAGGGAAAACCTCAGAACACACAGGCACAGGAAAAAACTTCCTGAACAGAACACCAATCCCTTTTGCTGTAAGGTCAAAGACTCACAAATGGGACTTAATGAGAATGCAAAGTTTCTGTAAGGCTAAGAACACTGTCAAGAAAACAAAATGGCAGCCAACAGAGTGGGAAAAGATCTTTATCAACCCCACATCAGTTAGAGTCCTCATATTCAAGGTTTACAAAGAACTCATGAAGCTAGACACCAGAGAACCAAACAACCCTATTAAAAAATGGGGTACAGAGCTAAAAAGAAGTTTTCAATTAAGGATTATCAAATGGCTGAGAAGCATCTAGAGAAGTGCTTGACATCATTTGATTTGCATCAGAGAAATGCAAATCAAAACAACCCTGAGATTCCACCTCAGAGACGTCTGATTGGCCAAGATCAAAAATTGAGATGACAGCAGATGCTGGCAAGGATGCAGAGAAAGAGGAACACTTCTCCACTGTTGGTGGGTTTGTAAAGTGGTACAACCACTCTGGAAATCAGGCTGGGGATTCCTCAGAAAATTAAACATAGTACTGCCTGAAGACCCAGCTATTCCACTTCTGAGCATTTACCCCAGAGATGCTCCAACATACAACAAAGACACATGCACCACAATGTTCATTGCAGCTCTATTTATAATAGCCAGAAGCTGGAAAGAGCCCAGATGTCCTTCAGTAGATGAATGGATACAAAAATTGTAGTATATTTACACAATGTACTACTACTCAGCTATCAGAAACAATAACTTTATGAAATTCTTAACAAAATGGATGCATTGAGAGAATATCATCCTGAGTGAGGTAACCCAGTCACAAATGAACAGACATAATCTGCAGTCACTGATAATTGGATACTAACCCCAGAAAGCTTTGAACACCCCAGAAACAACTAACAGACTGTATGTTGTTCAAGAAAAGAAAAGAAAAGAAAAGAAAAAACCATTATGCTTTATCCTTGCACACCAAGAAAATTTTGACTAATTCCAGGTTACATCCTGTTTTACATGAACTTTATGCTCATTGTAACTAGTAAGTCCTTAATGCACATTATCAAAAGTATATTCATATACTTTTATGCAAAAATGCTTAATTTTTGCACATTTATCTTTGTGTTTTTAAAATAAAGTTGTTTAAAAAAAACAAGAAATTGAAGTTCTTTCTTCTCTATTATGTGGTATTCATTCTCTACAATGTACCTATAGATACTATATAGCTATAGCTCTGTTTCCTTTACAGACTGAGAAATTTATCTCAAATTTTAAATATTGCTTGTGTTATAAGATGGTGCTGGGGTGGTGCATTACACAAAAACTGAAGATGAGAAATAAAAAATGATTGGGATCAGATGAAGCAGTAATAGGAGTCTATCATGGTATAAAAGTAGAACTGGTACCTCTGAGCTGTGAGAGGAGCAGACTTTATCCTCCTCAGATGAGTTTCTAAAATCACACCTTTAATGATTGTGTTAATCACTGCATCTGATAGGCTCCTTTCATGTAATGTGGTGAGATTTTTTGCATCATGATTTCATGGAGATGGAAGTTCAGTAAATAGTTAAGTGCTACTGAGTTTAGAAAACATAAGATATAATTTAGTAAAAGAAAAAATAAATGTACATATAATACAAATTACTGAACTGGACAGGCACAATGTAGCTATGTCTATTTCTAGTTTGGGGTCATAATTCTTTTCTTTTTTGATATTTTTATTTGATTTTTCTCTGTATTTACATTTCAGATGTTATCCCATTCCTGCCTCATCACCTTGGCATGCCCCTACACTGGGGAAATGAGTCTTTGATGAACCAAAGGACTCTCCTTAAATTTTAAATTCAAGGAAACAAAATATGAGAAACTTTGTCTTCCATACTAGAGAGCAATGATTGAATTTCACAAACATACAAATCGCAGAATTTATTGGCAACACTTAATGATATTACAGGGGATTCTGGACAGGTACAATATACATGTTCAATAATGAATTTACTGATTTATTATTTGATTTTGGACAGTATTTGGAATGATAGTAAAAATAATACTTAAAATATTATTCATATTTCTGTATGCTCTCCTACACACAGATCTTTCTGGAAATAGGTGAAGAGTGCCAGTCATCACATAAGCTTTTTATTTTGAAATCGACTGGGTTTATTTATTTATTAAGTATCTATGACAGATAGCATAGCAAAACATATGAGTCATAGTTTTGAAATGAGCCATTATCATAAGTGATAGTACCAGTGAAAGTTCAGCAACAACATGAAGGACACAATGTAATCCTGTATAGATGGCATATAAACTCTATGTATCTGTCATTTATTCTGAGACATTTGGGATTGAACAGTATTTTGATCTTCCAACCTTTAACAATAATGACTACTTTAAATTTCTGACTATGTGAAAAATTTTAACATGTATGCTATGGTAGGAAGTATTAATGATATTTGAATTTATCCAATTTCTATCTATCTATTAAACCTCTGAGAAATAATTTAATTTTTCTTTCACTAACACACACACACACACACATATGCACACACACACACACACACACACACACACACTCATGCGTGTAACCATGGCACATACTCACTAAAATGCTTATTAATGAAACCGCATGTCAACAGTCCACCAGATACACAAAGTCTAGGATTTTATAATCTTATTTTTTGTTCTTTAGCAGCAGCATACATTCTCAAAGCTCCATGCTTTTATGTTTCTTTTCTACATTTTTCTAACAATATAATTTTATTTTGACTTTAACAAAGATGAGAAAATCAGATTACAAATAGCATTGCTTTAGATCTAGACTATCGAGAGGCGTTTCTTCTTACAATAAAGTACAGCTAGAATTGTTACTGACAGTGTTTCTAAAGACTTCAATTATCACACAGATTACGTCCCCCAAATGCTCATCATTTTACTGCTGAATCCTGTGAGCCCTTCAATCAATGGAATAAATCATTAGTGGTGATTTTGATAACCCACAATTTAGAACACAATGTTGAGGAACAAGTTTCTGAAAGTCTTTACAAAATAGAATGTGATATAATGAAATTGTGAGACAGTTAAAAATGTCACTTTGCCTTCAGTTAAGTATAAAACTGTAAGAGTGAACAGCATGTTTCAGACCTCTTAGAATAAAAGTTTATACATATCTGGTTTCATTTTGAGAAGGTTACATAATCTTTCAGTGGCATCAACATGCTTTTGTGATCATTACTTATTATTTATATTTGTTTGGGGGTTATGGTGTTTAGGCAGGGACTTATTATATATCCAATGGTGGCACATAGCTTTGATCTCCTGATACTTTGGCCTCAGCATCTCAGATACTGGGGTGACAGGTGTGTACCATTGCGGCTATGTTTAGGCATTGAAATGGTGATGCTAGTTTCTTACCCCCAGTGAGTCTTCATTAAGTGAATACATTCACAATAACATTACATTAGCACAAAGTTTGGCTCTTTACACCTCTGTACCTTGACAGGGACTTTAAACTTTTCTAAGGCCTAGAGAAATGAGAACTGATAAAATTACTCCTACCCTTCTCTACCTACTCATGAAACTAGAGAGAAGAAGTTTGAAGAATACTATGATTTGGGGACATAAGTCTTACTATCATCTCCTTACATATTTAGCAATTCCTGTAGCCTATGCTGTATTATTTCTAGATTATTTGTCCTCCACAATGAGTCAGGACATTGAATTCTCAGTTTGTGACACTTTACTGCTGTAGAGAGCTTCTAGAAACTTGGCAGGAACTTGGCATTGGGCTAGGACATGGAAGTAGGCTCAGGCAGGAATTTGGCTTTGGGCCCAAATTTAGGAAATGGGCTCAGATTAAGAATATTACATTTGGATGAATACAAACTCAGAGCCCCTGTAAAGGGTGTTTATAGGATTTTGTTTATTGCCTTGCTTGTTCTGTTATTTTATTTATAGAACTGTTTTTATTATTTGCATGTACTTAACTAGTATAACAGCAGACTGGGAGAAAATAATCCTGTTTCAGCCTCAACACCGGCTGGAGTTTTGTCTAATTGTCTTTCTTTTCAATCCCCCCCTACCCCGAGAACCCATTGGATTAGATACTTTGTGTTACCTGGACCAACTTTGTCAAATTTTGAACCCCTTTAGACAGGTATGTAATAGTCTAGAATTGCTGTAAATGGACCTCGGAACCTACATTTTCAGTAAACGTGGCCCTATGGAATCAAAATTCTCTTCTTCTTCCTGGTCAGTAGTTTTTCAGGTAGACATAGAGGTGCTGTTAGAAAAATATTTCTTGTTTTTCTCCTTCTCTCTGGTCTCCAAGAAAAAGTAGACCAGAGATACCCTTTCCCTCATGAGAATTATATAGTCATTCTAGCTCAGAAATTCATGGGTTAAAGAAAATATGTTTAATTTATTTAAATCCATAAAAGATTACCACTAGATAAATTTCTAAATAGTTGTCTCAATTATTATGAAACTCAGAAATACATAATACATATGCTTGACTTTGTTTACTTTTTTCTTTTCTTCTTCTATTCCTTTCTTTCTTGCTTGCTTGCTTGTTTTCTGTTTTTTTTTTTTTTTTTTTTTTCTCTTTTTGCTTGAGGCCACAGGATATATTTAAGCCCATTCTTCATATACAGTACTGCACATGACATGGCATATATTAATCATACCTTAGAACCGCTTCATATGGCGACCTTGTCAGCTTATGGGTCTGGGCATTATCCACAGGACCTGGTGCACACTGGGTTAGCACCTTACTACTGAGCACATTGCTAGCCCTCTGTAATTCTGAATAATTAAAACATGCATATCAAGTGAGCTTCAAAGGAGATTGTCTCAGTTTATTCCCAAGTGAAAATTTAAATTTCCTGTAATTGATCTTTTTCTTATATACCAAATACTGTAATCACAATAGCATCTATACATAGAACATGCTGATTCCTAAACACATCCTGTGTACTCTGTGTTCAAAGGCAATTCTCTATTCTAGCTGAAGATCGCTACTACTGAACACTATAGGATGTGGCACTTCAATCTTCCACATCTATAATACTTCACAGCCTGCAAAATCATTACCCATCCTACTCAAAGCCATACAACAAGCAAACATAGGAGGAAGTCAGGATTCATAGGCTTCAAGTAAAATATTTAGAATTCCAGTGCTGGTAAAAATCTAATCAATTCCAATAGTGTTTTGCTTTTAAATTCTACTTAACACTGCTACTACTAATAGCCATAAACCAGATTTCAAGAATATATATTAACAACTCTTCCTGATATGAAAAATCCTCTGGAATTTTATCAGCATACACTCTAGGGCCAAAATATAAAATGTGTAATGAAAAAAAACAGACCACTAAAACTATGGTTGTCTTTGTTCTGTTTGTGACTTGACAGTCATGTAGGTGAGACTTGAAGCTTCTCACAGAAAAGTCTCTTGTCCTCTTACTCTTTTTATTTTTTCTTTATTCTTCTTCTGTACAATATATCACAACTGAAGCCTTCCCTCCATCCCCGCCTACCAGACCAGCTCTGTCTCCCCTCTCTTCTAGAACCACTGCTCTTCCATTTCCCTTGCAAAAAGAGTATACCTGCTGGGGTTATCAGCCTGACACTAAAATGGCATAACAAGATAAAATAAGACAGTGCACAAATTCTTTTATCAGGCTGGATGTATCAAACTAGTTGAGGAAAGTGTCCTAGGACCAGGTAAAAAAGCCAGAGGCAGCCCCAGCACCATTGTTAGGAGTTTAACAAAAACCACAAACTTAACGATCATAGATTGTGTGCAGAGAGCTTAGTGCAGACTCTATCATGTAGCTTCAATTCTTTGGCTTTTACTGCTTTGTTTTGCTTTGTTTTCTCACTTTCTTCTGTAGTGTTGCCCAAGTCTTCTGCATGGTTTAGTTTTGCAGATGTATATAATGGGACTGGGCTTTATACTCTTCAGTGTTATTGTTTTTGGTTTTCTATGACTGTCTCCATTTTCTAAAAAGAAGTTTCCCTGATGAAACATGAGGACAAATACTTATCTCAGGTCCCAAAGACAAATATGTAGATTAGGTATTATGTCAGTGGATGTAGTGACTTCAACAAGAAGTGAATTTAAGATGAGTCAACCAAGCAGCCCTGAATACTTGTTTATAATTCCCATAACCAGTTTGAATTAACTGTTATTGAGAAGGTCTTATATCCAATTACAGCTCAACTCAAGTTCAGGAATATCTGAATTCACTGTCTGAAGTGCATGGTGTCAACAGCAATATATGACTTTTCTTACATCTTTTGTGTGTCTACCAAAGAAAATAAATACAGCTTATAATATTTTGAGAATATTCTTGATCAGCAACTCAAATGAGAACTTTCTCACTCCAGGTGTTACGGTTTTTGTTGAATGGTTTTGGCCCTTGGAGGAAGCATTTTCATCCCAGATATGAAAATTTGACTTAAATTGCATATGTATATTTATGCACATATTTACCTTCATTATAGGTTTGTTTTAGATAAACAGTTAATGTTACATTTTATTATGAATTTTTCAGTGATTCTTACTGGTAGTTTACCCTCTTCTCTTCTCCTTCTGTGTTTGTTCCTTAACTCTTTTGATAGTACATTGATGCTTACACGCTTTGAATGTTTGGTCATTTTGTATTTCTCCATGTACTGATCAGAATTATTCAACCAGTAATATCTATACAAATATTCCAAAGTCTGAAAATCCAAAATTTGAAGCATACATGATATTATTATATATTTATTAGCATAAAATAGAATGCTAGCCTTAAAATATGTCCTGAATTTTGGTGTTATAGATACTCCCTACCATTCTCAGTTTAACATATCCACTTTTCTTATTCAAAGATATGTTTGATAAAGTTCAGATCTTGAACTTCCCACAAAGGACCCTATGTTAAAGTCTTATTTCCCAAAACTGTGCCTAAGCATATGACACCTTTAGAGGGGAGGCCTGATTGGAAGGATTATGCCACCGAGGCTCAGATATAAGATGGCTGATGGATCCCTTCTTCACTCCTCTCAGTTTTTTTTTTTTAACCATAAAATATTACATTTCTATAGTTCCAAAACAGTGTGTTTAAAAGCTCAAGGATAGGAATCCCTAAAAGTGAAAGTTACTTATATTTTTGTCTTTACAATTGATGATTCCAGTTGTTTGTTCAATGGCAAACAGAATATTAACATATTATGGGGTATTTCACTAAAATGTTGGCTAAATAATTTTCCTGTTGCATTAACATATACCTAGACCAAAATCAACTGAGAAAGCAAAAGGTTCCTTTCAGTCCCAGTTGATTTCCTACCCATAAGGAAAGTCATGGCAGAAATGCAAGGAGGAATGTTGCTTAGTGGAGCTCACTTTCTCTGGCTTGCTCAGCTTTATTTTGTACTGGCCAAGTTCACCTGCCCAAATATGTCACTGTATAGTAATGGCTTGGCATCAGTTAACAAGAAAATTTCTCAAGGGACTTCTCATAGTCCTTCTCACACACCAATCTGGTAGAGGATATTCAACTGAGGTTTCTTCTTCCCAGGTAACTAATTGATATCAGATTGATAGAAATAACAGCCACAATTGACCTCTTGTTAACCTGACTTACAAACATGTTTGTACTCAGGTATAATCACTCCTTTCTTGTATTTAAGATCACACGTACCATAATTTAAAATATTCTCCAAATTTTTAAATTCTTCCAATATTTAAAAATATCAGTATTTTAAAGTCTAAGTTCTTCGGAATCCAGGAATCCAACATCTTATAAATATGGCCTCCTGTAAAATTCAAACTAAGATACATTCTTTATAATTTCAAGATAGAAAGCCTAGGGCAGAATTAAAATCAGATAAAAGCAGAAAGCAAAGATAGGAGTATAAATGGCTCAATGTTTCATGTGTGGAGATCACTCTCAGAGCTCCTGAGCTCTGCAGCAGATGCCCTTTGTCTTCTATGTTCAAGCCAACTATACTTACCCCATATCTGTTGCTCTTTTTGGCATACAATCCAAAGTCCCCGTGCCTCTAACATTCTGGGTTCTCCACTACAACTGAGACTGTGCTCCTGGCCTCTTGATGTGCCAATTTCCAAATGTTCTTCATGAAATTTCTACCCTAGTGTTTGTTACAGTAAATATTTTTTCTTTTTTTTTTCCTCTTTTTATCCTCCTTTTTTAGGATACTCTCTGTATCAGTTTTTTTAGATACTCTCTGTATTTACATTTGAAATGTTATCCCCTTTCCCCATCCCACTCCTATTTCCCCCTCCTCCTCCAGGAAATATTCAAAAGGAGGACTTTTTAATTTGACCCTCCAACCACACCCCAACCCCTAACCCCAAAGGTCTCACTTTATGGAAGCTGCTCCAATGGAGAGGAGCACATGGACTCTGTCATGTGACCTGAAAGGTACACTCTCCAGGAGATTCCCTTACTAGGCAGTTCCCTCCACCCGTCCTGGTGCTTCTGCCCTAGGTGTATACAACTGACCGACTGACGGACTGCCCTGGGTGTTTCTTTCCTCCACTATCTAGCACAAATGTGACTGAAAGCCTGGTATCTTTTATGCAGGTTTATATGTTAAATTCTCAATCCACCAAGCCTCTACACAGTAAGATTGTATTCCATGGACAAAGATACAAATTGCCCTTTTATATGAGATAAAAGACCTAAAGATATTTATATCTACTTAACACCAATTAAGTCCACCTGGATCCAGATCACACTTTCTGAGTTCCATCCTGATTTGCCCTCTGGAAGCTCCTCCTCTTACGTTTTCTTAGCCTTTTCTCCACCTACATCTCCACTGTCCAATCAGGTATTGACTTAACATAAATTTATACCCTAGTTGCTTTCATCTTGTTCTAATAAATAATGTGTTTAAAATTAGTATGAGGAGCATGGATTCATTTGGCTTAAAGTTTCAATCTCTGATTGCTTCCTCTGGCTTATTCAACCTCTCCCTGCACTGGATCTCCTACCTAGAAGAGGCATTGACCATAGTGGCAGAGGCAGTCCCACATCAATGAATTATTAAGAAAATACACTACAGACATGCTCAAGGGCTAGTGAAATGGAAGGAATCTTCAACTGATGCTCCTGTTCCCCAGGTGACATTAGTTTGTGTCAAGTAGATAGAACCTAATGATTGTAAATGCTTCTTAGACATAGTTAATTACTGACAAAACATTTTTTTTCAGACAGATTTTATCTTCTGAATAACTGTGAGAGACGTGTGTACAGGTTCTCTTAGGTAGCGAAAATGTAAAAACCTTTTATTAAAAAAAATACCAAAATGAAAAAACAACAACCAAAAAGACTACCATTGTTTTTTCTATTAGCACAAAGGATTCAAATGAATATTTTCTAACATTTATAGAAAGCAGTTTAACTTTAGTTTTAAATAAATATTTGGCTTTTACATATAACATTTCTTATTTTACATGTATGATCACATAGAGAAATAACATTTACTCACTTGTTTATAGCTACTAGAGCACAAAAGCCATAAGCATCCAGTGTAACCAGAAATAGTAACCTGAGGCATGAAAGCATTTTGGCAAGTGCCATAGAATATAAATTTTATTGTCACAGTATGGATAAGGCTACATCAAACAGGCCTAGATATTTGTATGTGACAAGCTCAAAAACTGAATAGGTACAAAATTTAAGCTTGCTGTTCCTCCTACTGTCTAGGAAAAACTCAACATACAATTATACTCTATTTTCACCTTTTTAATTTTTTCCCATAAATTTTTATGTGATTAATAGGAAAAGATGTAGCAGAATATTTATAGATATATAAGACACAAGAAGAGTTTGAGAGAGATGATAGTTTAAATAATTAACTCACTTTCAATAAAAGTAATTTTATTCTGTCTTAGTTTTTTTGTTTTTTGTCTATTTGACTATGACAGTTTTGTATATGTGTGTGTGTATGTGTGTGATTTGCTTAAAATTTCCCCATATTTACTTACTTTATATCCTTATATCAGGATCACTCCCCCCTTCCATCCTCTCCTCACAGCTGGACACTTACACCTACCTTTCTCTACTTCCCTTTCCCTTTGAAAAGGGAAACCCCTCCATTGGACTAACAAGTCACACTGAAGTCACACCAAGACTAGTTGAATCCTCTCCCACTGAGACAAGATCAACTATGGGAACTGGATCTAAAATCAGACAACAGAACTGAAATAGTCCCTTCTCCACTTGTAAGGAGATCCACATGAAGACTATCTGCTACAAATATGTAAGGGGCCTAGGTCCAGATCCTGCATGTTATTTGGTTGATGGTTCAATCTCTGGGAGCCTTCAATGTGGCCATTGAACCTGTGGGTCTTGTTGTAGTACCCTTGACCCCTCTGGCCCAATCAATTCTTTCCCTACTCTTCCATGATACTTGGTTAGATCCACATGATGCTTGGGTATGAGTCTCAGCATCTGTTTCCTTCTATTACTCAATGAAGCCTCCAGAGGACAGTTATGGTAGGCTCCTCTCTACAATCATAGCAGAGTAATATTGATAGTGTAAGGAGTTGTCTCTCTTCCAATGACTGGTCTCAAGTTGGACCAGTCACTAGTCTGACACCCCCTCAATCTGTGCACCACTTTATCTGTGCACATCCATAGGTAGAACACATTTGAGGTCCAATGATTGGTGGGTAAGTTACTTTTAGTTTTTATCAGCTTGATAGGATTTTTGTTGTTGTTGTTATTGTTTTTGTTTTGTAGTCATATCCCCAAACCAACTCTTTTTTTACTTGCCCTCTCCCTTAGGAAATTTTAAAAGGAAAAAAATGAACAAAATGTTGCAAATGAGACATAGATAACAGTAGATATAAAGGTAAGTGATATTGAAAATAAAGGCAGAAACAAATATCAACACAAAAACAATGACAACAACATGAACAAAACAAACCCAAAGACGAAAATTTTCAGTGCTAAAGCCGCAAATTACCCACCCCCATCTCACCTTGGCCTGATACTCTCACATGTTAACAGCATTCTTGGACTTCTGTAAGACTGAAAGAATGCAAGAATTTCCTTTCCAGTTATGTAGACAGCCACCTGAGTAAACTGAGTGCAGCAGGCTGAATGGCAAGTTTAAAAGCCACAGATGAAAATTTCAGTTCAACTCCACTGTTAGTACACACCAGAAGTTACAGGTCAATTAAATGGTCCCATGATGACAATGCTCATCTTTTAGTGCTCATATGCAAAATGATCATGGTACGGTATTAATCATAACATATACAATATATGAAGCAGTAGGTAAAATGTAAAAATAAGTAGGTAAAAATACACAGTGTAGTTCATTTACTTCTCACACAACATGAGCAATTGGTGGCATATCCAATCTACTTGATACATAATAAAAAGCAGAGGAGAAACACGATTAAGTAGCTGGTTAGGCAAAAGTATTTTGCCCAAACTAGTGAATTTGATTTAAGAATCCATATAGTTAAAATTTCCACTGTCACTGACATATTGATAATTGATTAATGTATTGATAAATTAAATAATTTAAAAATGGTATGTCCTAAATAGCTAATTCCTACTTTATTTTATGCTGGTCATAATCTTGATTTTCATTACTTGGAAAAATAATTGGCATAAAGAAATACTTGCAAATTATTCATATGTTATATTATACATTTATTAAAGAACTTAAGGAAATATTTTATATTAATTACTTTAATTTTAGAATTTATTATAATTAGGTTTCTAAAGAACCTTAATTAAAAGATATAGTATCATAGATTTAAATATGAATTTTTATAAGAAATCAAATGCTTAATAATATTTGAAAACTTACAAATATGGAATAAGATCTAAAATTTTATTGAGGTGCAATTTACAAAATTCCATATGACCAAAACTCTACAGGATCTATTACTATAAACCTCAATAGTTAAAAATGAAAATATCCCTGGATGTGGGAAATCTAATCTTTTGTAATAGGTATGCTGAATATAACCCCTCTCCTGCCCCTCCCCCAGGTATCTCTATGCCTAGCTATTGACCTATGCCCACCTATAGCAAAGCATTACCTTTTCATGTAAATTTTCAGTCTTGTACTAATAACCCAAGGTAGTTTTGCTTTAAGCTGCAGTTCCTTTGAAGAAGCCAGCAGCTGCTGCCTTTTCCCGTGCTATTTGAGACAGCAGTATCCTCTGGATGAGAGATGTGCATTAGATTCATCATGCACAAGCCAAAACAATGTGGGGGAACACAGGTCATTTCTCTACTCTCCTATCATATGGGCTCTGACACATTTCTGTGTTAATGCTATTTCACTTAACTAGAAACGAATAGTTTTTTAATTAACTGAAGCTGAAAAATTTATGATTTGTTCCTAAAATATTTATGTGTATCCAATTTTATTGTATTAGAAGATTTAAATATTCATACACTTTTACTTAAATAATTTTTCCCATTTTTATTTCAGTTGCCCTTGTTGGCAGAAAGCAGTTCCAGCCATAAAAATCACACTGCGAAATTCATCAGTGTTTTAGTGAAAATGGAGCAAACACCCATTAGATTACACACTTGTTCTTCTAATGTAAAAGCTTAATTAATATAAGAATCCCCACAGTAACTGTGAGCTTGTAGAAATTTTTTTTGACATTTAATAAGACTAGGCTCGTTTTTTAACAGAGCAGTCTGAGCCCACAGCAAGGGATGTAGTGAAGCCACATGGAAACTAAGATTCCCCGGGGCCCCACCTGCTGAATGTGGCCTTATGCTCATGTCTGAAAACCCCAACCCAAAA
Organism: Micromys minutus; assembly: GCF_963924665.1. NCBI lineage: Eukaryota > Metazoa > Chordata > Mammalia > Rodentia > Muridae > Micromys > Micromys minutus. The sequence continues at coordinate 16,539,058 of NC_137984.1, forward strand.
ACTGAAGTTCACTTCCAACAATCTGTGTGAAGCCCATGATAATCACTGGTAATGTTTGCTAATGATCATTTATTACTTCCATGAGGCCCATGTAATTAAAATTGCCTTTCCCTTTGATTTGTTGCTGAATGAGATATGGAGAGAACTGTTATAAAATGCCACCGTCACAATTTCATTACTGTCCACATGGGAAACCATTTGTCATCTCTACTGCATTTTCTTATAGGCTCCCATTTGTTAGCGATCTGGTAGAGAATTTCAGAAGGTAGACTTCCTACCCATGGGTGATAATCATCGCCAATCATAATCATCATCTTTATATGGCTTCCCTCTCATGTGCCAGCGAATGTTCTCATGGAATTACTATTTCACATAATATCTCCTGTACATGTGGTTGTAGGTATAGATTCTGCAGCACAACAGAGTAGGACAGCATTAAATTAATTGCTCACGGTGGAGTAAGTCGGAAAGTTCTGTAAAGAGTTAGATTCAAGACTGCACACAAAGCCACCGTCTCTTCTGTTGGGGCTTATTATTCCAAGCCTAAGAAAAGCATTATTGTAAAGAATTTCATATATTAACAATTCTTTTCAATTTCCAAAACTACCTTCTTGCTGTAAAACATAGAATACTAATCTAACGAGAAAGGATGTGATTATATTATAATAAAAATAAAGGAGTCTTCTGCCCAGTCGTTTCTGCCTTGGCAGAGGGTAGCCAGTCCGCTCCCTGGAAGACACCATTTCAACTTAGAAAATCCACAGCTCTCGGAGCATTTGGTAAGAACCCTCCTGAAGTCCTACAACTGCCATTGCGATCCCAGTGGAAGGAACCTATCACATCCCCAAAACCCTGTCTGCCCAATACCATGCCCCTTCTGCCCAGGACTCTGCTGTGACAGCCTGCTGGTTAGTCTGCTCCCTGGAAGGCACCATATCCTAAGGTATTGCAGGAGATCCACTGCACTCAGGACACAGGAGCTTGAAGGCATCTCAGGAGATGATTTTCTATACACAAGGGAACTGAGCAACTGACACCCCTATCTGAAGACCTCCTGGGGGCTCTGTAGAATGCACAGCAGGCAACTGACCCAAAAGACCAAAAGCCTCCTTAGAGTGCTGCTTACAGGGAAACAGAAACCAGAATCCACAGCGCCCTCCCACCAAGAAGAGCTTTGCAAAGGACAGCAGCTTGACTGCTCCTCTGAAGATCCAAAATGCTAAACGCCTCCTCCAGGAGATCTACTGCAGCCAGGGCAATAGAAAAGCAGTTTCTCTGCCCTTTTGAAGACACTTCAGTTGGAAGAACCCACAGTCTGCTACAGCCAAGGCAGCAGGCCTTCCAGGAGACCTAAAGAGACCCAGGGACAAAAGAGGCACACTTCAGACAGACTAACCCAAACCAGCAAACACCAGGGATAACCAGACGAGTAGGAGCAATAACTAAAAGTGTAAGTAGAAACAATAAAGAAAACACAAACGGAGGCCAACCTGGAAACGGAAAACCTGGGAAAGAGGTCGGGAATTACAGATGCAAGTATCACCAATAGAATACTGGAGATAGAAGAGAGAATTTCAGATGTAGAAGATACCTTAGGAGAGATTGATTCAACTGTCAAAGAAAATTTAAAACATTAAAATAACTCCTAAGATAAAACATTCAGGAAATTCGGGACACAATAAAAAGATAAAATTTAAGAATAATTGGAATAGAGGAAAACTAAGATTCTCAGCTCAAAGGACCTGAAAATGTCTTTAACAAAATCATAGAAGAAAACTTCCCCAATCTAAAGAAAGAGATGGCCATAAAGGTAAAAGAATCCTATAGAACACCAAACAAATGGGACCAAAAAAAAAAAAAAGATTCTTTTGTCACATAATAATCAAAACACTAAATGCATAGAACAAAGAAAGAATATTAAAAGCTGCAAGGAAAAAGGGCTAAGTAACATAAGTTTTGTTTGGATTCTTTTTGTGTTCCTGGTTTGGGTTTATTTCTGCTGTGCTGTGAAAACAGTGTGAGGAATTTTTACATCTTTGACATTTATATTCTCCTTCCTGAAATCATTAGAACCAAATAACTTTAAGTTTTATATTTTGTCTAAGCAAAACTCATGATGATGAGTATTTCAAACAGATAACATTTGATTTTCTCTACTGCTCTATGAGCATAATAATGGTTTGCTTGAGTTCAATTGTGATTTTCATTTCCCTGTTCCTTATTACAATTGCCACACTTTATGAAATTAAATGTACAGTTTGTTCCAAGAAAAAATAAGGCTCATTTGCAAAGAGGACTTAGTCCATTAGCAGAGAATGCAAATTGGAACAGATTTTTGCTTAATCAAGGCAAAATAAAGCATTAAAAAAACTGATCATAGAAAGTATGCCAGTACATTCAACAATATCCTTTCATTTTTTTAAACCTAAAAGAGAAAACACTTACTCTCAACTATAAGATTGAGGAGAACACGGCAGGCTCTCCCTTCTATTACACAGTCTTATATGGTGGTCTTGCTCTGGCTTCCATCCACCCATATTATCAACTCTTTCCCTGTGAAATACCACAGTTGTGTCAACCCATCTTTGACTATTTACAGAACTGGTAAACTTCTTACTTATTTTCATCTAATCTACAACTATCTCCTCCAACTTGATTTGTATCCTGGCAACCAAATAAGAAATTATTCTTATCAGTTATGGGAATCCCCCCCCCCCACTTAAAAGTACTATATAAAAGATAGCTCAAAATTCCTTCTGATGCTGTAATCTCATATAAAGTCTTGCCAAATACTGCCTTGATGATTCACCTCTCCAAGGATGATTTCTTAAGTATTGATCAGTGACAAAGCATTGCATGGAATTGTTGGGGCGTAATAGAGAAGCACATAGTAGGGTAGAATAAAGAAAGCTACAACAGATAATGTAAGGACACCTTGTTAGATTTATTCTCTGTGGCTACATGTACACATGAAGCTATAGACATGCAATATTTCCATAGAGAAAATTGCATGGAAATTGCTTGAGAAAGCACTGCATGTTACCATAGGGATTGTCCTTTCATCCTTCTTTCCCACACCCATCACCTTGTCAGCAACATGCACCTCTCAAAGTTCTACCTCCTTTCCTCCTAGTGGTCACTGCATGGTACCAGAAGCTGCAGGAAAGTTTCTTTTAAATTACAATCTTAGAAAGCAGATGCTGATATGTCTGTTCCAGGAGCTTCTCAATGACAGACTCTTGTGTTCAACTTCAAGTTTTCCACTCACATTTAGCCACAGCGTACTAACTAACATATTTTGTTTTCTTGTTCAGTGCTTCTTCTTTGCAATGGGTCCTGCTGTACCCTGCCCCCCACCCCAACCCTTTCTCACTTTCCCTCCCACAGAGTCTCCTGCTATGCTTTCCCCCTAGGCAGTAGCAATTCTTCTGTGAGGGTCTTCTTTCTCTCCTTCATGTTTTAATCATACTTTCTTACATACTCAAGGCTCTACACATATTAACTCTTCTTGTATTTGAACTCAAAAATATATTTCTGGGTGATTTCACTGATGAATTCACTGTTTCCTGCACATCTAGACGGAGTCACTAGGTTATAAACTCCTTTAAAGTTTTTTCTACTTTAATTCAACACGTATCATAAAGTTTTCATTTCTTTTTTCATATTTTCAGTTTTTAAAAGATCTTATAGTATTTTTAAAAATAGGTCTATTATGTATGCAATGCATTATAATGTATTCCAAAGACGTTAATGAGATATGGTTTTAGATTTATTTTTGTATATATTTGTTGTGTGTAGGTGTGTGTGTGTGTGTGTGTGTGTGTGTGCAAGTGCCTGTGTAGGTAGAGCTGGGAGCTGCCTTCTATGAGTGGTTGAAATGAGTTTGAGTCCATTGGAAAAGCAGTACATGTTAGTAACCATTAAGCAATCTCTCTAGACTCAGGTATGTTTGATTTTTGTTTTTTGTTCTGTATGTATGTTTGTTTTACATTATTTACCCTTAATCTTCTTTGACTATACTTAGTCATCATTAATCTGGTTTCCTCTGTGTATTTCTTACTATCATTATATATTTATGTGTTCTATGAACATTCAAATATTCATTGGTAATTAATATCCTTTGAATGCTCATCCATTAAAAGGTTGGTTTCCAAAGAAGTAATGTTGTACATTGTAAACTGTTAAAGTTGTAAACTAGTGAGAATTCCTAGGTAACAGTTATATCCTCTTAGTGGATTATGAAACAATGTCTTCTACTTAGATGGTATAATCCCATAATCCAAGAAATTTGAGATTGAGGCAGGAGATTATGACCAACCACTGATATATAGTAAAACTGTGTCATGAAATGCAAACTAATTCAAGTAAAAATGTCATTATATGTTGATTTTTATTTTTGGTAACGGAAATCTAGTAACATTTTTTTTTTCATTTTGAAGGGAAAATAAATAAAATAACCTAGAAAATTTGAACATGTGCATAATTTATGTTTATTTTGTGATTGTGCATAGAACTTTGTGTTCCTGAGTGTTGAAAGGTACTTTTGCATTTCTTTTTTAAAATAAGAACAAACCTTTAATAAAATTGATTAAACATTTTAACAAAGTTCTGGCTTTATAAAAAAGCAAATTACATTACTATATTTCTTTCTTACAACTTTATTTTTAAGAAATCAAAGATACATGTACAGATTATTAAACGCTCTGTACCCCATTTTTAATAGGGTTGTTTGATTCTCTCGAGTCTAACTTCTTGAGTTATTTTCACATTTTTGTACAGAAATTTTATCTTAAGATGATCAGATTCCTTAGAAATGACATTGAGTTTCTTAAAAATTGATGTCAATACACTTAATATAAATGACTAAAAAGAGGTTTCAAAACAAAATTTAACTTCAGAGTATAAACAACATTAATATCAATATATTAATCAAAATGATTAAAAAGAGAACTCAAAACAGATTGAAAGTCAATGCATAAATTTACCAACAAAGCAATGCACTCTTAGCTATACTTCATCTGTCTTCCTTCTGAAATCCTTGGCTTCCCATTTACCAGAGTAAATACCCAGAGATCATGCTCTGTTAATACAGAATTGGGAAATCCGTTTTTCATCCAAGTAACCTATTCAATTCAATCTGTTCTCAGGATATATATAGAACTGTATATGGATTATCATGGATTTAGCATGTTTCCTTCCCATATAATTAAATCCTATACACCATGCTCACACTGCTGATCTCTTGATGTTTTCTTATGACAAATACTGATGAGGTTGATATGCTCTCAATATTTATTATACTCTCGCCATTTTATATGTATGTATGTTTGTTCATTTACTTTTCAAGTTTTTCTAAGCCCAAAGTACACATCTGAACTCCATTTCTTTTACTGCTGCATAATATTTCATGGTTTATCACTGAATGTCATTCCTTCCCTAAGTATTATCTCATTGTGTAGATTGTTAAGTGAGCAGGACAGATGAAAGTAAGTTGCTTAGCACAGAGAACTAAACGCATCTATTTGGATGTTTTATTGTTTATTAATCAGAATTCTAGCAAATAATCTCAACTACCCAAATACACAGTATTGCACATTTCTTGAGGTTTCTAAATGATTGTGTTAAATTGTATCATTTTCTGCCTTCATCTTGACCCCTTAAGACATGAATTACTAAAAAAATACATGCAAACATGTCTCTTTTACTTCACTTTTGTGTAATCTAACTTTTAAGAACTAATCTATTTCACCTTTTTTACAGTGTTTATTTGTCTTGCAAAATATGTTTACTGTCCATTTATGGTTTATAAGAGGGAGCCATATATGATCTCTTATTTCATATTTGGTCCTTACTTATATTATAATTGTGTGCAATTTAGCATGCAATTTTAATATATATATATATATATATATGCACGAAGTTACAGTATAAAATAGGTGTAAGTTTATTTACACTCTGTAGTATATCTTTTCAAGTATCTCTGTTTCACTGTATGTACTTCTCAATGTCTTGTTACACTTCTCAGTGTCCAGTAACATTATCCTTTGCACATGATTGCTGTGGGTGGTAATATACAATTAAAAAATAACTCCCTGAAGTATTAGATATTGGTACATATTTCTCATTTTCAAGAGAAACATTTTTTAGCAAGTTTAAAATAATGAGTGGAAGAATCAGTACAAGAAATTAAAATTTACTAAATAATATATAAACTTACATGTTTAACTTTTGATTAATATGTAAAATTGCGAAGATGCATGTTTCTTTAAGAAGATGCCTACAGAGCAGGGTTCCACAAATCCACTCATACTAATATCCTTTTGTAAATACACGACTTAACCTCTAAGTTTCAATTTCACCCTCCATAGAATTTATATTGATTTGCAAATAAACTCATTGCACAGCTTCCAAAACGGGAAAATTACCCTGACCTGTGCTATCATTATTGAGCAAATCTAGTCATTGGCCAAATATTCACTGCCTTACTGCAAGACATACAACATACATGAGCACATGTACCCTGGAAAGCAAACCTTCAACTGCCCATGTCTGTCATTATATTAAAAATATGCAAATATAGCTGCCTAAATGCTTAATTATATCAGACTAGTTTTCCAAGTTATAAAATAGGTGCAGGTGATAAATATGCTACCAAGTTGCACATTGTTGAAATTGCTTTTGGTCTATCATTGGCACCATGTGTGAGATGAACAGACATTTTTCTCCCCCAAGAAGAGTCACACAACTAATTCAAAATGAATGCCCCACTAAAGGTTATTTTAGTACTCAGTTCCAATCACAGAGGTTATTAGTCATCTGGTGTTTGCTAAGCATATTAAACACTTTGTGTTGCTTAAATTTGCTCATCTCATCTTAAATGTTAATGTTTATGAATTGCATAAGTTCTGCATGGTGAAGTCCTTTTGAAAATTAAGGTTTTAAGAGGAAAAAGGTTTTTAGTTCACAGATGAGATTCTTTCTGCATTTCTCTTATGGTTTCTCTACATTAGGAATATATATGTCTATATATATATATTAATATATTATTAATGTATATCAATGTATTATTTATATATATATTAATATAATATTAATATATATTATTATCTTCTTATTAATACTGCACTGAGCACTGATTCCAAGGACTCTTTTCTGAATGACATTCATTAAATCATTCAGTCAGTAGATGTGTTCAGCATTCTTTGGTGGCCCCTGTCACTGTACATAAACGAATGTAGGTGTACATGACTTGGCTTGCCATGCTTCAGGGAAGAGTTCAAAGACTAATCCAAACAAGTGACTTGATGCTGCACACATGAATACAGGGATCTAAGCTGAGCGAATGCGCAATAAGAAGGGGGTCTGTTGACTCACCTCCTTACTACTTCTGGAGAACGTGGTATTGGAATGAATATGGAACGGTCAGTACAGAAGGATTCCTGGAGAAGAAAGTAATACTAGCTGAGACCTGGGCCAGGGTAAGAGGTGCTGGGTATGTCTGAGGAGAGGGAAGAAACACTTCTAAGGGAAAGAAGGTGGTTTGAATAATGGATATATTCCATTAAAGAGAGGCAGATTCTCAGCATCTCTGAAGTTGAAAGAGAACTGACTGGTACACAGAGAATGGAAGAACACAGAGCTGTTAAGAAAATGGGAAATATTAGCTCCCTCTCTTAGAAAACTATCCAAGACAAGACTGTTTCCAGGTTTAAACAAAGGTTTAAAAAGGATATTTGAGAGCAGAATTGACAGGTCTTTATGAATTGTGGCATGTCCAAAGAGTCTCCTGAGTCTATGCAATTATGTGGTTTTTGCTTCACCTTCTTAAACATGACTCCTACACACAATACGGATATTTGAAGCTGTCCAGACAATGAAGGCCTGGCTTGTGATATTTCAGAGGGAAGTAAATATTCTTCCAGGCTTCATCTGTGACAAATCTGTGATGTTTGGTGAGCAAAGGCTTCAGAATCAGTTATGGTTAATAAGAGTCCAGACTCACTAAAGTAGAAGCCTTTGTCTTACTGGGATAACTGATGCTGGTTAACTGGGACTGATCAATTAGTAATGAGTCAAAAGAAACTAACATGACTGAGGTGAAATCTCCTGGGAAGTTTTTCCTGGGAGCACATGGACGCCGTGTTCCATGCTGGCAGCCAAACCTGGCAGTATGCAACTTACCCAGGCTTACTTTTAGGAAAAGGTCATGGAAAGCAGGAGAGGCTTGGCATCAGGAGGGGCCTAGAGAGCGTGTTGGTGCAGCCTGCTTGCAACAGAAGACCCCAGCATTATGGAGACGCCAGTCCCATGAGATGACTACCAATACCCCAATACCGACAGTAGCAATGCAGCAGAGTCAGCTGGTGCCTAGTGCGCACACACTGTGTTGAAGAGGGCAGAGCTGAAGAATTGTCCTGACATTGTGACTGAACTCCAAGCACTAGATGTGAATTTATTTACACTTTTGTAGTTTGGTTTTACTTTGATTCGGTAAAAAAAAAAAAAAAAAAAAAAAAAAAAAAAAAAATGTGTTTTTTTTTTCTTTTTTTTAAACAGCAGCCCACAGATAAAAGACCAAAAGTTTAAAGAGGTTTGAGGTTTTTAAACAGACTTTGGCTTTTTAAAGATACCAGTTTGTAAATATTACAGCATTCTTTACCATACAAGGTCCCCTGATTTCATAGAGCTTCATGGTGCTATCAACGTCATTTGTGACATTTGAGATGCAAGTAGCTAACCGTAAAGGCACCTTATCAGTGGGAATTTTGAACCTATTGGCAAACATGATTTGCTCTCCTCTTGACTTTGATTTTACTCAGCTTCTTCATTCGCCTTTTGCATGCTAGTGAAAATTACTAAGCTCTTAAAAATAATAAAGTGGGCTCTTTTGTCTATTCAAAGCAATGGTTGAAAACACACTCCCACAGTTGAACTGAACTTTGACAAGTGTAAAACAAAAAAAGAAAGGTTTGCCTGATACCTCCTTTGAAATCTCTATTTTCTTGCTGGGGAATCTATGGCAATTGCCTAATGTCTTAGTTTGGGGTCTCTACTGTTGGGGTAAAACACCATGACAAAACAGTAAATAGCAGAGAAAACTGTTTATTTTGTTTATATTTCCACATTCAGTCTAGCACCAAGGAAAGTCAGAGCAGGAACTAAAGGCAGGGTCTGATACGTGGGGCCTTGATGACATGATGCTTTTTGCTTTATTTCTTGTGGCTTCTCAGCCTGTGTTCATAAAACACCTAGTACTATTATCCCTATGTGACACCACCCACAGTGAGCTGAGTTCCTGTATTATTAATCTTCAGTCAAGAAAATGCATCAAATGCTTGACAACAAAAACATCTAGTGGGTGCATTTTCTACCTGATATCAAGCAGAAATAAAACTATCCAGTATACCTGACTTCTACAAACTTTACTTTTTTTCAAATTTAACATGTAAGAAAACACTTATCACTTATTTATTGTTAATAATGGTGAGTTAATATTTGGTGCTTGTAAATGTAGTAGTAGCCACATGGTACCTACTTATTTAATTTGTAACTGTGAATATACATAATTAAAAACTGGACGATGCCAAAACAAAAACATCGTAATTTAGTGTAATAAATGTGACTTAAGATTTTTCTTCTGTAAAAAAATTTTGCTCCATACCTAAAGGCAGTTACTAAGTTGACCACCATTTATTTTTAAAGAGCTCCACTTGCCTTTGCCTTTGCGGACATTCACAGAAGTCTGACATGACATAAACTCAAGGTTCAAATACAAAGTTCAGAATTAATGCTTTATTTCATTAGTGTTCTTGTTTATACAGTTTCTTTTGAGTTGGTGTTTTATCTAATAATAGCATTAGCTATTAATCCTCTTACATTTTTAAATTATGGGTTTCTTTAACAAATTAGAAAATGAAAGAGAATAAAATGCACCCTGTGTTATAATTTCATTTCACAGCATGGCAGTTCTGCTAAAAATACCATGATTTTAGCATCATCTAGGCTGTATTTTAAAGATTCTGAAAATATGTTCAATATAAACAGAAGCAGGACTTCAAACCGAGAAAGATAAGTTTACTTAGCTATGGACTAAGACATTGGCTCTCAACCTTCCTAATACTGTGACCCTTTAATAGAGTTCCTCATGTAGTAACCCCATCATAAAATTTTCTTTACCATTTCATAACTGTAATTTTGCTGTTATGAATCATAATGTAAATATTTGTGTTTATGGTGGTCTAAGGTGACCCTGTGAAAGGGTCATTCGAACTATAAAAGAGTCCAGACCCACAGAATGAGAATTACTGGATTAAGATGTACTTTGTATTTCTCAGCCTGCTTGTCCTTTGAGTAGAGGAAAGCTACTGATTTATTTGAGTTAATTTTATATCCAGTCACTTTGCTGAAGTTGCTTATCAGCTTTAGGAGTTTTCTGGTAAAATTTTTGGGGTCACTTAAGTACACTGTCATATCATCTGCAAATACTGATTATTTGATGCCTTCCTTTCTAATTTGTATTCTTTCGACATCATTTTGCTGTCTGATTGCTCTGGCCTGGCCATCAGGTAGGGGAAGAGTGGGCAGCCTTGGCTAGTCCCTGATTTTATTGGGATTTCATTGAGTTTCTCACCATTTAGTTTGATATTGACTACTGGTTTGCTGTATATTGCTTTTACTATGTTTGAATTCCTGATCTTTCAAAGACTTTTATCATGTAGGTGTGTTGAAGTTTGTCAAATGCTTTCTCAGCATCTAATGAGATGATCATGTGTTTTGTTTTGTTGTTGTTGTTGTTGCTTTAGTTTGATTATATAGTAGTGTTGTAGATTTCCATATATTAAACCATCCCTGGATTCCTCGGATAAAGCCTACTTCATCATGGTGAATGATTATTTTGATGTGTTCTTGAATTTGCAATAATGTTATTGAATATTTTTGCAAAGATTTTAATGAGGGAAATTGGTGTGAAGTTTTCTTTCATTATGAGTCTTTGTGTGGTTTAGGTATGAGCATAATTGTGGCTTTGAAGAATAAATTCACTAGTGTTTCTCCTGTTTCTATTTTGTGGGATAGTTTTGAGAGTATTGGTATTAGGTCTTGTATGAAGGTCTGAGAGAATTTTGCACTAAACCCATCTAGTTTCTGGGTTTTTGTTTTTGTTTTTGTTTCTTGTTTTTGTTGTTGTTGTTTTTTTGGTTTTGGTTTGGTTTGGTTTTGGGGAACTTGGTCTCTGCTTTTATTACTTTAGTGGTTATGGGACTGTTTAGATGGTTTATGTGATTCTGTGTTTAACTTTGGTACCTGTTATCTGTCTAGAAAATTGTCGATTTTATCCAGATTTTTCAGTTTGGTTGAATATAGGCTCTTGTAGTAGGATCTGATAATTTTTTGAATCTCCTTTTTTTCCCATTGTTATGTCTCTCTTTTCATTTCTGAGTTTGTTAATTTGAATAATGTCTGTATGTCTCCTAGTTAGTCTGGCTAAGGGTTTATGTGTCTTGTTGAATTTCTCACATAATCAATAATCTTTTTGGTGTTAACTTTTATCTATATTTACCATATCACTGAGTGATGTTTTTGAAATATTGAAAAGATTTATTTTAATTTATATTATTTTAATTTAAAAAGATAAGTTGTTTATATACCTAAAATTCAATTTAAATGATGACAATGTCTACGCAAATGTACTGAAATGTTTTCTATATCAACTTAAAGGATATATTTAATATGTGAATTCACTCAGTAATAGGACAAAACCTAATTTTCTACCAAGATGCAATGTAAAAAAATGACTGTTAAAGGAATAATCATATGATTAAATTAATGAGTGATAAATCTGTGATGAAAATAGATAATTAAATCTTAAGGAATGAATATTTTAATATAATTTATTAATTTGTGACAGAAATACTTTGCTGGACACATACTATCTTCTGGAAAGGTCAATAACTATATCAAGATTTAAAAAAATAAGCAATTTCCTCTGGATAAAGATGAAAACAAACTAAACTAAAACATTCCATAGCAACCCAAGGCCTTTACTATGTTAGAACTACATATATAAATCCTAATGCACAGAATAGTATTTTCCTCAAAGAGAATAAGAGTCTATTTATTCTGAAATAAATGTGATTATGCTCAAAGAACATGAGTTTAGGACATTCCAAATTCATGTTCTAGCATACAAGTAGCTGATATAGATATATCTGTTTAGATATAAAGAAAATCATATATCAATGAAGTTACTATCCAGTTGAGAGGTTATAAATAAAAGGGTAATATTCTGGTACAGCTTTCAGATGCTCTCTGATGATATTTTTAATTTTGGTGTCTGTGGGAAATACTGGTCAGTTAAAAATACATTTCAAAGCTTTTTTATTGGTTATTTTATTTATTTACATTTCAAATATTATCCCCTTCCAGTTTTCCCCTCCACAAACCTCTTATCCCATCTCCCCTCTCTCTGCTTCTATGGGGGTGCTCACTTACCCACCAACCCCTGCATCACCTCCTTAGCATTTCTCTATGCTGGGCCATGAAACTTTCACAGGAACAAGGGCCACGTCTCCCATTCATGCCAGATAAAGCCGCATGCAGCTGGAGCCATGCATGAGTCCCTACATGTGTACCCTTTGGTTGGTGATTTAGTACGTGGAGGAACTGGTTTGTTGATTTTGCCTTTCTTTCTGTGTGGTTGCAAAGCCCTTCAGCTCCTTCAGTCCTTCCCCTAATGCCTTTATTGGGGTCCTCTGGGGTAGTCTACATACTGTCAGTTAATAAGAGAGTAATTAAAAGGCTATAAAGATACTAATGACAGCCAGACATAATTTTTGCTTTTGTTTGGTAACATTTATATATGAGTATGTAGGCATGAATATGTAGATGTTCAGGTTTATGCCAGTTTAAGGATTGTATGAAGGTTCACATCTCTGTATGTGAGCATAGGGAAGTCAGAAGTTCTTAGGTGATGTTTTTCAAGATGACTATCCCCATTGTTTTGAAGACAGAATCTCTGCCTCAACCCTGAAATTCAATGATTGCCCCTGGCTACTCAGCCAATAAGTCCCAAATAACCTTCTATCTCCTTCAAAATAGGCAGAAGTTTGTAAACACTTATGGCTTTTCTATCAAGTTCCAGTTGAGTTGTGGACTCCTGACTTGGAATATGCATTAAAGACCTCAGTAATTGATCTATCTCACCAGCCCTATCTAACATTTTTAAAGCTATGCAAGCATTAGGTGTCCTAATCACCCAAGCTGTCTTCAGAATCACTAGGTGATGGTGAATATCATAGGTGTGGCTTCTTAAGAAAACTCAATTCACAAAATCATATAAATATAAATAAGAACAGTTACATTTACTCAGACTCTGGAATGGCTCAGCAGAGAGAAGTATATGAACACTACTCTTCTAGAAAACAAGGGTAATCATTAAAAGGGGTAACATGAAAGAAGTCAACAGGCAGGAAGAATGCAGAGAGCTTAGCTTAGAAAGGCAGAGAACAATCCAAACCTTAATTCACTGGTAGCATACTTGCCTAGATGTAGGATCTGGATTCCATCCTCATCATGAGAGAAAAAAATACCATGTTTTATTTTTAATAGAAATTATATGGTTCACACAAATATAAATGTAGATAAGCCATCTGTGAACTAAATTGGAATTTAGTCCCACATTATGTAATACTCAGGTGAAATTCAAAAGCTACATTCCATACCAGCTTTTAAGGCTTATTTAAGTATCCATCCAAAATGAGTCTTAAGTCACAAAAGAGTATATAATACATTTCAAGAACTGTTATGTAAAAAACATGCTACATCCTGGACTTCTATTTAATTAAATCAGTCCTAATGATTCAGGTAAAACTCTCTAACACCCTACTTTAGCATAACTAACTTTATAGGAAACTGAGCACATGTGCATCCCAGATCTCGCACTGCTTAATGTTTATAATTAGAGTTTAACATGGTGCTTCACAGTTGCATATTTTGCCTGTTTCGATACATCTTCACTTCCATGAAGGTGCTCCCACTCCCAACCACCCTCTCCCACCTCAGCTCTTCGGCATTCATGGAGGCAATGGGAGTGGGAGTGGGGAAATGATTGTGGGAAAGGGATAACATCGGAAACGTAAATGCAGAAAATTCCCAATAAAAAAATTGGGAGGGACCTTGTCTTACACATAAATTAAACCCTTGTTTCCATCATAAGTAAGAATTTGCATAGATTTTCTATTTTTTTTATTTTTGATCTTTTTTTGTTTCTAATTCTGAAAGCTGGATTTGTTGGCAGGTACGCACTGGCCTTGATCTCCTAAGAACTGAGTTACTGGAGAGTATTTTAGGATCAATCTAATTTTATAGCAAAAGAGACAGTGATTGGAATGAAGATTTATAATCTTTCAGTTTAAGTTGGTGGTTGTTAGAATTGACACAAGTTTTTACCTCACCAGCAATGGAGGAGTGTTCCCCTTGTTTTATATTAGTGTCAGCATGTGCTATCACTCAAGTGTTTGATCATTGTCATTCTGATGGGTCTAAGATTGTCTTAGTTAGGGTTTCCATTGCTTTCAAGAGTCACAATGACCAAGGCAACTCTTATAAAGGACGACAATTAATTGGGGTTGGCTTACTGGTTCTGAAGTTCAGGCAATAATCATCATGGCAGGAAGCACAGCAGCATCCAGCCTGGCATGGCACTGGAGGAACAGAGAATTCTACATCTTGTTCCAAAGGCAAACAGAAGACTACCTTTCAGGCAGATAGGAGGAGAGTCTCAAAACCCATCCCCACAGTGACACACTGCCTCCATCAAGGCCAGACCTCCTAACAGTGCGACTCCCTATGGACCAAGCCTATTTAAACCTCCTCAAAGATGGAATCTCAGAATCATTTTCATTTGCATTCCCTGATGACTAAGGTTTTGAACATTTCTTTAACTTTCTCAGTCTTTTGGGATAATTTCTCTGTTTAGTTCTGTACCCCATTTTTAACTGTGGGTTATTTGGATTTGTTGTTGCCTAACTTCTTGAGTTCTTTATACATTTTGGATATTAGCACTCTGTTAGATGTAAGGATGGTGAAGATCTTTTCCCAATCTGTAATATGCCATTTTGACAAAGTCAACTAACTTGAATCTTTCAGGGCACTCAAAGACTGAACCACCAACCAAAGAGCATCCATGGGCTCAAACTATGTCTCCCATACATATTTAGCAGATATACATCTCAGTCTTCATTTCCACTGTGGGTTTTCCTGAAGCCGTTTGTATTTTAATGTTAATTCCACATCTCCAAGGAGGGCTGCCCAGTCACATACTCAAGAGGTGACTTTATCTGAACCTTCCCATTTTAATTAGTAAAATAAAGGACAGCCGGTAACTGGGTAGGGGAAGACAGGTGGAGAGAGAAGATCTGGAAGAGAAAGGTCAGAGGACTAGGGAGAAAGGAAACTCCAACATGGAAGTCCACAAAGAGCAGCTAGATCCAGGTGGGTTTAATTGGCGTCAAACAGCTATGAACACTAAGAACTTTATAGGTCCAATATCTATATAGAAGGGCAATTTGTATCTTTGTCTATTTGATGAAATCTTGTTGTGTAGAGGGTTTGTGGATTAAAAATTAAACACATAAACCTGTATGAAAAGCTACCAGGCTGTAGAGTTGTGTTTGTATGGGTTTTGGTGTAAACGAGCAGCCCTGGACAGAAAACAGGTGATGGAAAACTGCCAAGGGAAGGGAGTCACACGGACCGGGCAACAGAGGTGTGCAAGGCTCCATACAAAAATCAGGCCTGAGGAGTAAGACCTCAGGGCTGATAAAGAGATAAACCATTTTTTTTATATATTTTAATATTTACTACAACATTCTGCCCCAAACAACTGAAGCTGGAAGTGTCTCTGAAGCCATTGCCTGTCTGTTCTTCTAGCTGGGCTGCTTGTAAGGCCTCAGTAGAAGAGGATGTGCCAGCCCTGAAAGACACGAGATGTCCCACTGTGGGAGGATACAGAAGGAGCCTCTACTCTCTCAGAGGAGGAGAGGGGTATGAAAAAGAGACTGTAGGGGGACTGGGAGAGGGGGTTGTTATTAGGATATACAGCGAAGAGAGAGAAAGAGAGAGAGAGAGAGAGAGGAAAGGGGGAAGAAAAACTCTATGACACAAGCATAAACAATAAGACATAATTACCCAGCACAGAAACATTGTACAATATTTGTTATACTGACAATGTATTCTAATAAAATATAAAATAGTATAATATAATAATTATAACAGTCAGAAAATTCCATTGGGAAAAAGCATCCCTCTGTTTCTATTAATTCCCTTGGCTAGTTCCACTTTCTGCTGATGTCAACCACAATTGCACTGCTTAATCAGTCTTCTTTGGTTAATTAATAAGTCAGGATCATACCACTCATTGCTTCCTTTTTACCTGTGTTTGTTACTTATCTAAACCCCTGGGGACACAGATGGGTAGCTTATGATGTACTTTTGAGAAGCCAACCAGCTCTGGGAACCACACATGATCACAGAAATTCAATTCATATCTGACGGCAGCTGCTTTTTACCATTTTTTTAAGTATTCTTTAGATGGTATTTTAGTATGTCTACAGAGACCACCATATCGTGTCTGATAACTTTCTGAGAGTTCTTGAATTCACTCCCCATCATTTTATTTTGTGTCTTAAAAACATTAAAATCTGGGATACTTTCTATGTATAGACTGGATGATAAGGAATGTTGTTTTCTCTTAGGGCTCAGGGATTTACCTCTTTAACAACAGTTATAGATTCAAGAGAGAATTGTCAATTGTCTACAGGCCATACTGTGGGGTTGGAACTTCAACTGTCACTGGCACTCCGTCCCATCACTTACTAAGATATGATCCCAAATCTCATTGAGCTTCTGAGTTCTCTTCTCTATTTCTTTTGAAGTTTCTGCCTGTAGGCACGAGCAGCCATACCTCTTTTATACGGGATAAAAATAAAATGGCACTTCATATTATTTTGAATTTTCTCAACTTTATTCTTTCCAGATCAAATTTATACCAAGTTTTAGGCACTAAATGTAATTCCAACTCTTGAGTTTTTGCTTTTATGGATTAAATTGCTTTATATCAAAAGCCTATTGTCTCATTTATGAGTTTTAAAAATCAAAAATTCCCCCAGCTTTTTGTTCTGAGCTATATTCATTCTTTTTGGAATGAAGTATAGATGGAAATCTAGTGCAGCTGTCAGACTCATGGGGAAAAAGTACAGTACATAATGGCAGTTGGGGAAAAAGCATTTTCTGTTAATAGTTAAGATGGAATTGGTATTTTTTAAAATAATTCAATATGAATACATTCCCATATTAGACCAATAGATTTGTGAAGAGGTGTAAAAAAAGACTATTATAAACATACGTAAAATATTGAAGATTGATATATGATAGAGAGCTAGAAACATACATATATATATATATATACGTATATAGACACACACATACATATATACATACATATACCCAGATAAATATATATGCACAGATAGATTATAGATAAATAGATATACACATATATTTTATATATACATTATATACATATATATATATATATATATATATATATATATATACAGAGAGATGAATGGATGGATGAATAGATAGATAGATAGATAGATAGATAGATAGACAGACAGACAGACAGACAGATGACAAGTGTTTACATACACACATATTGGTAGATACATAGTAAGATGGGTAGATGACGTATAGATTACTATATAAATGAGTTATATTTGTTATATTCTCAAGTAAAATTTTTACTTAAATGTTCATAATGAAATTGTATTACAGAGATTTTTATGCTTCTGAAATTTACTTTTTTTTTTTTGCTTTCCTTGATTAATTCCACAATATTTTGTGGACAATTATGGCTACATACTAGACATTTCTTCTTTTTGTAACTTGGTAAGCTCTAGTATTAGATTTTTTCCAGCTAGAAAACTTACCTTCCCAAATAAAATTTTTCTGGGAGATCCATACAACACATTAAATAACTTAATGGGCAATTATTCCCAGATATAGACAAATAAATTTTGATAAGTCTAATAAAATGGAATTGATAGATAATAGATTATAAAAAGACAGATACAAAGATTTATAGTTAAAAGTAAGACAGAAAGATCTTCTCCCTTGTTTCCTATCAGCCTTTCTTTAAACTTTATCACTTGGCTCTCAACAGTAATTTGTTTTGTTTCCCCACTCTACATTCAGACTCTTAAGAACAAGGATAGAATAATCTCTCTATTAATCAGAGAACTAATGTAGCTTACATATTTTTCCTAGAAAAAAAAAAAAAAACATTCTTGTCTTGCCAAAGAGTTCAGATCTTACAGCACATACCAAGAATCTAAAAGCCAAAAGGCTGAGAAAACAAACAAAACAACAACAAAAATTTTGCTTTTTCTTTATAAAGGAACTGATTTCGAGGTCTGCAAGAATTTGGTAACATACAGAACTGAGGTGTCATGAAAACATGTCATTTTTAGAGACTTAGATTGGATCAGAATTTTCACAAATCCATCCTATTACAGTCAATCCTAAGTCCTTGCCTAACTTCTACCCCAGAATTCTTGTTTTCAGAACCACTGGTATTTTCTATTATGCCTTTATGTATCTAAACTGTCTGGGATGGGTTGAAATATAATTTTAATACCTCACCCCTGAAATAACACATGGCAGATTATTTACAAACAGTGGCTGGAGTAATCAGCATAGCACCTGGCTGTCAGATGTCAGAGCACCTGGCAACCGCAGGTGTGAGAGAAAGGCCCAGGGATGAGTGGGTATCAGTGGCACAAAGCAAAGTATCTCTAACACTGTACAACTATTAATATGGAATGTTTTTCATGACACCAAGTTTTTAACATTACTAAACATTTTCAGGCTTTGGAATCAATATTTCCACAAAGCAAAACTGAGCTTAGAGGATATGGGAGTTAAATATTTTCTATTCAAAGTATGCTTTTTTTCCTTAATTTTTTTATCTTTTTTAAAAAATCACTCATTGAAACTTCTGAATATCTTTAAGGAAAAAAATCTCAAATTATGAAAAAAATCATCCCCAAATCCAAAAATATAGCTTCATGGAAGATTTTTGAAAATTATACAAACGCTTGAGCTTACTCCAGCCATTATCACTTTTTAACATACTTTTATTGATTATTTTACTTACATTTCTCCTACTTCAGCATGATTGTGGGCACAATGACACATTCCCATTTCCAGATTTCTCTAGACTGATCCTGAGACACAGTTGCTTCTTGAGTTTAGAACAATATTTCTAGTCACCCTGATTTTTTTATCTCCTTTCTCTCTCCTATACTTAAATTGGTAAACGATTTTTAAAATGTGTACATGTATAGGTGTGTGCTTAACAGACATATGGGTATTTAGAGAGGCCAAGAGTTGCTGTTGAAATTTATGCAATTTGAGTTACAGGTAGTTGTAAACAGCCTGAAGCAGATACTGGGAACTAAAGGCAGTTTTTCTGTAAGGGCAGCATGTTTTCCTAGCTGCAGGTTTTCTTTCCCAAACTTTCTCTTAGACTTGTTGAATAGGATCTGTCCCGCGCAACCGTCTCGCCTGCAAGAACGATGCGGCACACGAAATAGGATTCTTCTGCGGTAAACTTTAATGCTCTCGAGAGGCAGAGCATAAGCTTACATCAAGTAGAAGCGAAGACCATGAACTATCTAGCCAGTCCCCTTATAAAGGGATCAGTCCTTGCATTGGACGTGGAGCCCCCTGATTGGTTGAACCTCATCAGGCCCTATGACGCCATGGGAGAGGCAGAGCTCAAGGAGTGGAAAGTTACCCAGCACGTGCGCACATGGCTTGTTTACTGCTAACTCCAGCCGGATGTCAGCGCCATCTTGTAATGGAGAATGTGCAGGCGGCACCCCACAAGGATCCTTTCAAATTCAGTCCTTAAATGTCTGTATCACTATTCTTTGGTACTTCCGTAGTCTTGTTTTGATCCTGGCATTAAAATATGACTTATGTATTAAAAAGTCAGTGTTCTGCATCCAATTCAAATTTCTAAATCCTTCAGCACTTTTCATAATGTTTTACTTTTAAAACTGAGTTTTGTAATAAAAAATTCAGAATCACGCAACTAATTAAATTGAAACTCACAGTTGTGATTCTATTCCCAATGTGAGATAATTCTCAAAAATGTATGCAACTTACTCAAATTTTCATACTTGAACCAAAAAAGTTTTTAACTTGAAAACTTATGAACAGAATAATATGTATGTCTCTATGTTACCTAAGATTTGTTTTTGCCAGTTATCCAGATGGAAGCATAAAAAAAAATCTAAAATCTATGATTAGATAGCAAATGGTTTTTATTTAATACACTTTAGTCAATCAACTTCTATGCAATTGAACATTTAACCTATCAGTTTGAATATGTAATGGATACCTCAAGTTGCCTGTGCTGGTTTGAATGACAATGAACTCTGCAGGTTTATATATTTAAATATCTAGTCCCTGTTGATGGGAACAGAAGGATTTGGCAATGTGGCCTTGTCAGAGAAGTATGTCACTGGAGTGGTCTTTGAAGTTTCAAAAGCTTTTTCCATTTGCACTTGGCTTTCTGTGGTGATTTAATTAGGTATGGCCCTCCTTAGACTCCTATGTTTGTGTGATTGGCCTGTAGGAAGTAGCACTATTAGAAGCTGTGCCCTTACTAGGACTAGGTGTGACCTTGTTGAAAAAAAATGTTGTAGTAGAATTTTCAGAGGTGCTGCTACACCCACTTTACTATTATGTAAACACAGGACTTTCCTACACTCTCTTTAGTCAGTTTTAACTCCCAAGTGAATGACACAGGACCTTATATTTCTGTTAGCAAGCTGGTATCATTATGCTAGGCAGGTAATAAATTACTCTAACATTCTAAAGCTAACTATTTCTTAGCCATGTGGACCTTTAACTTCAGTGTGTGTCTTGCCCTGACCTGCTCTGCTGCATGAGTGAATTCATGGCAGCTCTCTTTCAATGACCTCATAGCAAATCTTCTTGGTACCCTCATGCTCTCTCTAGTTCTTTCTTTCCTCTTATCCTTCTCCTTCCTCCCTCTACCTGGGACCCTTGGCTGGAACCAGCATAGCCTTCCTATCTCCTCTGTCCAGGCATTGGCTGAATCAGCTTTTTATCGACCAATCAGAAGATAACAGAGAAGGTTTACAAAACACTCAGACAGGTGATGCTTCATAAGAATAAATACCAAACTCTGACCTGTTCTTAACTCTCTACAGGTAGAGAGATCTGCATTTGAATAGCACGAAGACAGCTTTTATGTACCTCACAAGACATTTTTCTAACAGAAAGTGTGGAGGCAGGTTTTGAGATCTCCTATAATCATGCTACACATGGAGTGACACAGTCTCTTTCTTGAAGCCTGTAGATGAAAATGTAGAACTTTCAGCTGCTTCAGTACAATGTTTGCCTGCACACTGCCATGCTTCTTGGTATGACAATAATAGACTAAACCTCTGAAAGTGTGAGCTGGTCCCAAACTACATGTTATTCCTTAGAAGAGTTGCTAGTATCTTCCTTAATAGAAACAAAACACTCAGACACTCTCTCTGAATGTTGTTGCTTCAACATGTAATTTCTTATCTAATGCTCTTGTGCAATGCCTGCCTGCAGCCATATTTCCCACTACAGTCATCATGGGGCCAACTGAAACCGTAAGCCTAAAATCTCATGATTCTATAAGTTGCTTTACCCTGGTGTCTTAGCACAGCAGTAGAAAAGTAACTCTTACTTACTGTTTTGGTCATCTCCAAAATAGATATGTTTTCCACTTAAACTTGTTCCATTTGTTATCTTACCTGATTCAATCAGTACCATCCCAAAGAAATAATGATGAACTATTGAATTTTGATATCCCACATATAACTCAAAATAATGTCTTCTGGACAAGAGATGCTAAACCTTACTCGTTATTTCTGTTTATCACAAACCAATGTGCTCTATGTTATTTTTAATAGTAGTTCATCTTCACTGTATATATGCCATCCCCATATAGAAAATATAAATCTTTAAACAAAGGTGAAAATTTAATTAAATTTTAGTTTCCTTAAAGTCCATGCTTTTCTTTCAACATATCCAACAATTAAATCACATTGAAATGTAAGTCCATACATAATCTGGCCAAAATTATTCTGGGGTCTCATTTTGTAATTTCCTTCCTTTCTTTTTGTTTCATAAGCATTTTACTCCATGATCAGCTCTTAAATGGTATGTGAAAATGTATTCCCCTGGAGAAAAAGGTAAGGGGCTGCTTTGCAGTGATAATCTAGTAGCATAGCTTAATAGCATAAATATAAATTCAGCATTTGAATAGTTCTAAGTATTTCAGTCAAATATGATTTCTCTGGCAACAAATTCATCTCAAAGCCTAGTGGTTGGCTGACATACTTTGTATCCAGAATTTTTGGCATGTGTACAGACTAGTTTTATGTCAACTTGACACAAGCTAGATTGAGAAAATCTTAATTGAGAAAATCCATCTTCTAGATTGGCTGTGTGGGCAAGATTCTGGTCAATTTTCCACATGTGGTACTTATATAATAGGGTTCAGATCACTCTAAACATTGCCACTCCTGGGAAGATGATTCTCCCTACTTTAGGTAAGCAGGCTGAGTAATCTGTGTCACACAAATTGAGGGACAGACAAGGTAATGACTCAGAGAAAGATGTGAGAGAATGAGTCAGAGATAGGATATGACCAATTCTTAGGAGAACAGGCAATATCTGGAGTCTGCTTAAGAAAAATACAGGGAAAGAGTGTGGTCAGCTGAGTTAAGTTCTTAAGAGCCAGTTCAAAGTCAGTGTCATTAGTTCAGTGCAGGGGACCTGAGTTTATTCTTGAGTTCATGCAAGTCAGTGCAGGACAACTGAGGCAGTGGAATACAGAAAGAGGAAGGAGCAAGGAGATTAGAACAATTTGACAGAATTGGTTTGAGGCGACGCAGAGCAATTCAATGAGAAGCTGAGAGAAGTCAGATTAAATCAGTCAGCTTCGTGTTTGCACCAGAACATCTGTGTTGAACCAGTCACCCACAGTTCAAAGAAATGATCAAGTTTACTCAGTAGTAAGCCTCAGAGAAGACAATTGCAACAGGTGAGTAATAGTTTCCTTTACAGAAAGACATGAAAACCAAGATAGTATCTACTCCTCCATGGTCTCTACATCATCCCCTTCATTAAGTTGTTACCTTGGCTTCCTTGAATGATGGACTTATGTTGCAAAAGGAATTAAAACCTTTTCTCTCCCTTTTATTAATCATGGTGTTTTTCATAGAAATAGAAAGCACATAGGATGCATAAATGGTACCAGATTATAGGCTATTGCTGTGATATAACTGACCATGTGTGGGAAAACAGTTATGGAAGAACTTTAGTCTATAAAAACACTGAAACTTAATGGGATGTTTGTTCCATAAAATTAGATGACAATTCTGGAGGAAATGAAGATGATGGAGGCCTGGCTTATAATGTTTCAGAGTGAGATTGAAAATCCTGCAAAGCTTGAGTGGTAAGCTTATTTGATACTTTGTATTAAGAACTACTAAAATCAAGTCTTTGATGAGATAACTAATTCTCATCATCTGTGGCTAATGAATCAAATGACTGAGAAAAGGTCAGCATCATTGAGATAAAAAATTTCTGCAAGGTGTTTTTACAGGGTCAGTATAGAGAAGGCTTCAAGCTTTCACCTCATGCTGGCTATAGAATTATGTTGTGTAAGAGTCACTGAAGTGGTAACTTGTTTTAAAAGAATAAACAGGTCATGAAGAAGACCTGAATTGGGTGTGTAAAATAGAATCCCTGAACAGAATCCAAGAAAAGATGTAGCTGACATTGCAGGCAAAGACACAGTATTTGATGGCAATGGAAAGAAGTTGAGGATTGGCAACATGTGGCCAGCTCAGGGTTGCTAAAGATGAGGAAAGCTATTGATGAAGTTGAATTCTGTTTCTAAGTCCATGGGATTTTTTTCCCTGCTCTTACAACTTTATTTTAAAAGAGGGATACATATACAGATTTTAAAGTCATTTTGGCATAACATTATATGAATATTTTTTGTCAATACTTAATTCTTTTAGAGGTTTGATAGCATGCATTGAAATCCCACTAGTTACCATAAGCATGAAGTACATGTAGGAGAGAATGTAACATGGAAACAGTTTTCTTGGTGAGTATAGGTTAAGCATAATAATCTTTGAATACCAAAAATTGCCACAAGGCTATTACTCTAGTATCAATGAATGACCACCAAGGACAGTATCAACTGTGGAATGGAACTGACCCGATCCTAGAAGAAAAGATGCATGTAAGTGGATGATTGGCCAAACAAGTACAGTTAGCTGCCCAGGCATGAAGCCCTGAGGATGGTACATGACTTTCAGACATCAAGCATTGAACTTTTTATACTGAAGAATTTGATTTAGCTTTTGTTTGATTGTGACTATTACCCAGTTCTTCCCTCTTGAAGGAAGAAAGCTATTTAACTTATATTCATTTTACAGGAGTCTGTACTTAAGACACTGAATTTCTTGATACATTTCAAAGTTTTGCAGAAATTTAGGAATTTAGATAACATGATTTTTAGAAACTTTGGATATTTTAGAGAGGGTTGAACTTTGAATATCTTAAAGGTACTGAATTTTAAAACATTTGAATTTGTAAAGATTGAGGCTTTAAGACACTGGAGTGTTTTTTATTGTCATATTAATTGTAATATGTAATATGACACTTTATTGGGGATAAAGAAAATAAGTTATGGTTAACAATGGTATGTTTACACATCAAGTTGACAAGGAATCAGTTGTGTTGGCTAGTCTTACATCAACCTGTCACAAGTTATAATTATGGTAGCAGAGGAAATATCAGTTGAGATTTCCTTCTATGGGCAAGCCTGTGGTGTAATTTTCCTAATTGATGACTGGTATAGGAGGGCCTATCTCATTGTGTTATGAATATGTTCTGCTAATAGCTAAAATTCTGTCCAAACTAAATAATGGCTTCATTGTAAATGTATGTGCAATAATAAACTTGGAATTCCAGATCTAAATTTACCATTGTCCATATCTTAATTTCCTACTAAAAAAAAAAAAAAAAAAAAAAAAAAAAAAGACAAAACAAAAAACTTCTTACTCTAATGGTACATTTCCTATGCTTCCTTGATAAAAAAAAAAATGTTGGCAACAATTTCAGGACAATGTCCTTTTAGTATTTTCATCAAGTAATTCCTATAAATATAAAAGTTGAAAGCATGGTATCCCCTGTTTTCAGAAATGACAGCTCTATCCTCTCATTCACAGCTCCATGCCAAAGGTCTTTTTCTTCCACAACATTTTTACCAATAACAACCACATAACCAGTGTTACTAACATGTGGCAAAACTCACATTCAACAATAATTTATTTATTCTTATGAGCTACATAAACCTTCAATGACCAGATAGCTTTAAGAGTAGTTCATGTTAAAAGACAAAAGTCTTAAATAGTCTTCATTTTATTCAATAACATTCTCTGTATTCCCATAGGAACACGTTGTCACCTTTCTGCCAGTTATCAAAAGTGTGTCGGAATCAACAACAAAAATAGATACAGACAACCCCATTTAAAAGATTTGGCTTGAACTTAACTGACCGCATTTATTAATTTCATAGAGCAGTATGGATAATAGAGCCTCTCCTGTCTTTCTCTTCATATTGATGAAGGTGATAATATGAAACATAGAATCCATTTACCTACTACTGACTTTAGAACAGAAAAGAATGTGGGGCTAGAATTTGATGTACATCCATTCATCAATATCACTATCACCGTTTATCATCCACACGTGGCTAAAGAAGTAGATACCAAAGAAAAGGCTTTAGCTCAAGACTTCCAAGACCAAGTTCTCAGGTCAAAGGAGATTTATTTGTCCCAGAGGTACAGGGGACAGTAATAAAGGACAAAAACAAAGAAGAGGAAGCTGAGAAGAGGAAGGGAACAAATGAGATGAAGAAAAGGGGCAAGGAGGAAAAGTAAGAAGTATTTGTCCTGGAAGGACAAAGGATTGTCTACGAGTGGAGAGGAGTCAGGTGTGTTACACAGGAAAATGGCTGCTTATAAAAGTAAAAATGAAATCCTATTGTCCAAATTAGGTGTTTTATTTTAATTGGGCATGTAGTTAGGTAAGCTAAGGGGGGTTTTCATTGCTAGCCCTTGGTAGTTAGTCTCAGGAGTAGGGGGTGACTACATAAGAAAATAGACCTTGGTATCTAGATTCAGACATGGAAGCTAATAGTTTTTAACTAGGCAAAGAGAATGGGAAAGAAGAGCACAGCCTGCCAGAGCTATGCTTCCCATGCTCAACTTGACCAGAGTCCTTTTATTATTTTCATTTATCCCTTTTCATTATATTATTTGGAACCTTGGAACTGGATAAGTGAGCATTGTTCTTTCAGGCTGTTTCCTGTTGACATTCAGATGTAACTATTAGGGAACCAAACTAAGCTGGCTATGAATCCAGTTCAGGAAGAGCAGACTGTGTCATTAGATATCCAGATTCTGCAAAAGCATCTGAGGCTTTGTAGTCTGTGAGGATGGGCCAAGATGCAGTTAATGAGGAACTAGCTGGTGCTGGTGTTGGCGAGGAATGTCTTTAAATCTCCGAGAAAGGACAGATCAGGATTGTCTAGATTGTCAAGTATTGAAGATCAGTCTATCTGTCATATTTATAAAAGACCTGAGAAGGATGAATCTCACCTAAGTAAGCAGGGAATATAGAACAAACAGCTTCTAAATCTATTGAGAGAGAGAGAGAGAGAGAGAGAGAGAGAGAGAGAGAGAGAGAGAGAGAGAGAGAGAGAGACTTACCAGCTACCCAGATACTGACCATGGCCACTGGGGTTCAGGTTCTACTCTAGTATCAGTCTTTGGCTGCCAGACCCAGAAGATCTAAAGAAAGTGGTAGGAGGCTGGATGACCCAGGAGAATCTCTACTCAATGCCAAATGGTCCTCATGGTGACATTTATGGCACCATTGTGAAAATTTTTATTGGCAAAAGCAGAGTAGCCTTCCTTTCCATATTTTAAGCAAGGAAAATATGTCTCCTTCTAACCTGGCATACATTTTCTTTGGGATGCTACAGCACCAGAAATCTGGTGGAGAGACTTAACCAAGAATTGGTACCTGTGTGTTTGGTTGCATTCATCAAGATTATGAAAGACATGGAATGCTAAGACCAGAACCGTAGTCTGGTTTGTATGTAGGCTTAGTCTAGTAAGTTTGATAGTTATATCAGGGTAAGATATGGCAAAAAATACAGGGCATAAGGAATTGTTAGTAATCCAGATTTTCTGGTTCAAGGTGTATATTTGAACAAGGCATTGGAAGAATTCAGAGGTATTTTAGATTTCCTAAACTACTCCTAGATTTTATTGAAAGCTGATTGGTTTATAGGTCACTCAATTCAGGACAAAGAGTTATGAAAAGGTCTCTGGCTTGACAATTATGTCTTTTATTATAATTCTAATTAGGTTCAATATTTAGGCCTGCTGCAACTTAGATTGGGTGGGTTTGGTCTGCTTGGTGTATCTGCATGTTCATGAATGGTCTTCTTCCAAGACACATCTGTATTTCTCGGGGAGCATAGCAATAAAATTACCTGTAATTAATTTCTGCTCTACTTATAGTAGAATTTCTTGTGAGAGATACTTCCTCCTGTAGTAGATAGGGCTGATTAGAGATACAATGCTGAACAATGAGAAAACAGGGGGAAAAAAGTCTTGAAAGACTTAGTCCCAAATATATCTCCAACAAATCTCCCTCCTCAGGCCTCAAAGAATTCTGAGGAAGAAGAAACAAAAGTATAACAAAAGCCATAGGAGACTGGGGACACTACGAAAACAAGGCCTTATAGACATAAGACCAACGTACATATGAATTCATAATACTGTGGCAGCAAGTTCAGGATCTGACATTGATCTAAAACAGATGGAGTTTGGTGCTGAGAGAGGAAATAGACACAAACCTAACTCAAAACTATCTCTAAGTGATAGCCAGTTGCAAAAAATAAAATAGTTAAGATTTCTCTAATAAAGTCTCACTGAGTAAACAAACTATTTTTTTTAATTTCCCATATATTACATTTCTATAATGGTATGGTCTCCCTCCTCTACTCCAAATTTTCCCTCCGCCACTCCTCTTTCATTTTCCTCCACAAAAGGGTAGGATTCCCAGAGGTATCAATCAGGTCATATGAAATTGCAATAAGACTAGGTACTTTTACTCATATCAATGCGGGACAAGCCACCCGGTAGGAGGAAAAGAGTATACAAAACAGTTAAAAGCCTTAGCGACAGTCCCTGTTCCCTCTGTTAGATGTTCTGCAAGCAATGCTAAACAAACATTATATATTATCAAAGTGCCTAGGTCAGAGATATACAGGCTTTCTGATTGTTGGTTCAGTCTCTGCATCCACTAGGTGCCCAGATTAGTTGATTCATTGAGTTTCCTTAAGGTATCCTTAACTCCCTTGGCTCCTATAATCCTTCCCTTCTTCTTCAGGATTTATAGAGCTCTACCTATTGGTTGGCTGTGGTTTTCTGCGTCTGTTTCCATCAGTTACTGAACATAGTCTTGCTGAATCCTATATGCTAGGCTCCTGTCTGTGAGTATAACAGAATATAATAAGTCTGCTTGAGACATAAATGGAATTTAAGTTCATGCTATTTTATCTCAGAACAGAAAATAAAGCTTCCCTAAGATGAAAGTAGAGAAAAGATTGAATCTATTTCATTTGATGTCATTGCTAAACTGAGGCCTTCAGATAATATCTGAACTATACTATGGATCCACAGTGAATATACAGAGATCTTTAAAACTGGATCTTCTGGTAGAAGAAATAATTTAGTAATATTCACACCAACGAACTCACCAAGTTCTGAAGAATATAAGTTCGTACATCTATATGAAAATGTCCCTTCATTATTGCTGAAACAGAATGATGTCTGGTGTGTGTGAAAAATTAATCCATTAGAGTGAACATGTCTTCATTTCAAAGTATGTTAATTTTTTTTACTTTGTCGGGCTTAATTTGTCATGCACCTACAATAAGATAATTGTAGAAGTATTTGAGTATTTATAGGTTATCAAGTTTTCCCACTGTTTTATAAAATGATGTTTAGATGCCATTGACTATTTAATGTATTACAAAGTAACATGTTAAGACTTGAGTCTTAACATGTCAAATTAAATCAAAGCATAAATTGTTTCAACAACACTCACAGTTGATATTTTCTCATTATACTGTGAGTAGTTCTGTGAGGAATTCCCAAAAATTATCCTAAAATAAAGTAAAGTACCCTGTGCTTTGGAAAATGAGCCTTTCATGTGCTTTATGCATAAGATTATTTATATTTCATGTTTTTACATCAACCATAAATGCTAGTTACAAATTTTTACAGTAGATTTTAATTTTTCCATAAATATTCAACTGTTTTTATAGTTATTAACATACATTAGTATTCTCTTCATACTGTTATTACTGACAGAAAGAGCTGTGTAAAACCTAGAACAGAAATGTATAATTTCAAAGACCAGAAAACTCAAATGAATGTTACTTTATGAAAATTAATGGTCACTAAGAATTTTCTTGAGGGCATTAATTTTTAAAAATGTTAAGGTGCTGAGTTTTTGTTTGAGGTTTTCTTTTTTTGTTTTTGTTTTGTTTTTTTGTTTGTTTGTTTGCTTGTTTGTTTTTACCCTTCCAATGACTATAACAAGAAGTGGAAATCTTAACCACCACATTACTTCCTTTAAATTGTATGCGCGATTCTATTTTAGTCTTCTTTTAATGAGAGCGAATCAGAAAGAACTTTGAGGGTCTTTCCTTGTCAGTGAGGCTGCCTTTACAGCTATGAGGTTGGGAGTACAGGTTGTTATAATTACCCTGAAGTTCCAGGCATTCTAATGACAAAAAGTAATACAACACTGTAATAAAAAACTGAAAAATATTAAAAATATAAAAATTCTTTAAAGGTGACTTTTACTAGTGTTCTATAATGGTTTTATTGTCATTGTAACTTTACTTGACAAATTTAAGTATACTTAAATAGAGAAATATTTACACTTTCAAAAGACACTACTAGAGCTAGAGAGATGGTTCATCAGATGAGATCATGTTCTGTTTTCAAAAGACAGTTTGATTTCCAAAAACAAATCAAGAAGCTCAAAAAGTCCTGGTTCTTCAGATCCGGTGATATCAAATATCTCTGGACACTACAAGCACATGAATTCATGGGCACATACCCCCAAACATGAACACAGTTATCATCATCATCATCATCATCATAAGAATCATCATCATCATCATCATCATCATCACACTTTTTAATAAATTACACATTGTAACAAAACACCTTGTAAACATTCAGAAGAAATATTATGGGTTTGATTAGTTATGTAGATGAGAAACCAATTATTCATGAGAAGCAACCAGGAACTTTTTGCCATAATGAATAAACAATCATTACAATGAACAGTTTTCATGCTTGCATGTAAACACTATTTTAACAATATCATAATGATTAATTATTATATGCTTATATTTATATAAATATATGCATGCACCTTTGTTAATCCCTCATGAATTCACATTTTAAAATGGCCTTGGGTTACTTAGATAAGGCAGAAAGTACTCTAAGAGGAGAAAGATGTATCTGGGTCTCTCTTATATCTTCATGAAATCACATATGTAACTTGACATATATTTAAGCCTGAATTAAATATATTGTTTACATTCCAGTTACAACTTTCAATAGTTTTTATAAACAATGCACAACTGATTTTATAGATAATATACACAATTGTTATGTTTTTATAGTTAATAATGTGACTATTCTTTGAAATATTGTTACCACAGTAAAGTCTTACTTAAAATTTATATTCGCTTAAACTGTAGTCAATTAAACAATCATAAAATTTACAGTAGCATTTGCATCTTTGCTGCTTTCACCCACATTTGTTCTTGTGAATCAACATTGAGAAGAATAACTCTAAGAACTGTATCCAGTTATTAATGATACCAGGAAAATTTTTATAGCATTATGTTTAATAATTTAATTTTTTCTTCAGGTCACCTTAGCATTATTTGCTGTCATGTAATTCTTTATGAAAAAGTGACTGAAACAGAGCTTGGTAGGCAAAAATTTACACAGCAAATTCTAGGTGAGACTCACAGAATGTTCTGTGACCATCCTTGTTTTCACAGCTATAAAATGACAGCTTGTGGCCATTAGTAGGCAAAATTTTGCTAGAGCCATAATTCCTAAAACCAATGTTTAAGTGTTTATTTTTATATAAAGAGTGTGCTATCATTTCTACTGAATGAATTTTACAAAAATTGGAAAAATATTTTAAATATCTGTATTTGTCATATACATGTTACCATTTATTGATTCTTGTTTTATAAATAAGAAAAATATCAGCTAGAAGACTGAAAATGCATTAAAGACCAAAATATAGAAACTTGCTTAATATCAGAATTATGTTTCAAGGTAATTTCTTCTTTTATTAATAGCTCTTATTTCTAGTGTGTTGTAACCTTTGGTAGCTGTCCTTGTAATTCCTTGGCGATGAATAGTTATTACTTTTCCTCTGTTCTATTAATAACTTTCTTAGCATATTGGCTTTTGTTTCTCTGGCTATGAAAATCATCTGCCCCAGTCCTAGCAGGAGCTATGCCTTGATTAGTGGTAGTTCCAGGTCTGGAGTGTGAGCTTTGCATCTGCCCCCCACTTTCTACCTCTTAAACAGTATGAGGATCAACAGAGAAAGCCATGGGTGGAAGAACTGCGTTCCCCTATGCTCCAAAATTATTCTGCTCATTAAGTAGTTGTATTAGTCTGGTTTGGGTTTTTTATATATTTTATATTATTTTTTCTGGCTTCTTCAAAATGGTTTGTAAAATATATTAACATTATAATGTACGTTTTTATCTCATGAAATCCTACAATTAATTAATTATAATAATTTATCATAGTTTGGGACAAGAGGTCACTTTCATGCCACATAAACACTGAAAGTAAGATTTAGCTTCATCCACTGTATTTAAACGTTTGCTTCTTGATGTCTGTCCAGCTGATCGGGTATAAGTTTTGGTACTGTACTGAGTAATTTAAACACAAAATTCCTATGATTTAAAGAAACTTTTTTCTCCGATCACGGTAAAGTGTGATTGCCTCAGGCCTGGCAGCCTAATTAAGTAGTAATTTTCTCTAGCCTCTGTCACTGTCAGTGAATTTTGGTTGTTGTATTTTCATGTGTTTGTTAATATATGCATACTTCTTTCAGATTTAATTTTACCATAAACTGTGTATTAAATGAATGTATAAAACAAGGGATATATTCCAGGATTATAAACCTTTACTACCACCTATTCCAGTGTTGCTTAGCTTTTCTTTTGGTGAATTGATGGGCTTTTTTTTGCTGTTGTTGTTGTTATACTTTGTTTTTGTTTTTGGTTTTTTGGGTTTTTTTTTCAGAATTATGTACTTATGTCTATCCTTGAGATTCGTTTTTATGCTAATGCCTAATTGAGATAAAATTTTATGCCTTATTGTTTCTCTACTTAATTAGCTTCATATAAAAGAGAAAGATTCTCCTCCACTCTTTCCTGGACAAACTTGCAAAACTAGAAAATAGTAGGTTGTAAGTTTGTGGAATTACTCACCTACTAAGCTCTTCAAATTTTATGTTTTTAATGAATGTTTTAATTGCTAATCTAATTGCTATACATATTTTATTATTTGTATTTCTTATTTATATAGCTTTAAATTTTACTTTGCTGTGGTAAGAATCCATTACATCTAAACTTTAAAGTTTATCTTCATTTTTTATATTTTAACTAACAAAAAATTCACAGATTTAAGGGATATTCTATGATCTTTTGATATATATGGATTAACTAGTCTAATCAGATTAAAATATATATTTCCTCAGACAAGTCAGTTCATGTTAACATAAATACTCAGATTTTTTCTTAGCTGTTTTAGGTTTACAGCAAGTTTTCAGTGTCTTTACACCCTTAGTATGTAGCAGAAGGCCAGAGCATTTTACTCCTGAATAACTATGAGTAACTGTGATTATTAGCATTTCCCACCCTTTACCCCTCTAAAATCCCCTTATCTGGAAACCATTTCTGAACTCTTAACTACAGGAGATCAAACTTTTCACAGGCTATAGATAGGTGAGATAACATTTAACCTGTCTTTCCCTGGATGGTTTAGTTGATCTCATATAGCTCCGTTATAAAGAAATAAATTATGATTCCAAATTTAAAGCAAGTATTTCTTTCTTTTTTTCCAGATTGCAATATATACCCATCACCACTTTTCCCTGTACGCCGTCCGTGAACCTTAGTCTTACTCTAACCAAGGCACCACTGCCATCAATTGTGAGTTAAAGCTGAGAAGCTCTGTACTGGGTTGAGAGTACATTGCTCGTATTTGCTTGGCACTTTGTCTTTGTTGTGTTATTTAGTTAACTTGGAATCAAGAATAAGAAGAGAATGCACTTGGTTGAGTCCGAGAAACAAAACCCATAGGGCAGACGTTGACCCAAAGAAGGGAAAGGGCCGGGTCCTCCCTCACTAGGTTGGAGCAGGGCCTGTGATAGGTCAAGGGTATGGACCATTCACGGCAGAGTCACACCCAGTCAGAGGGAAACACAGCAAGCATGAAAGTGGGCATGTATTCCTAAGGACCAGCTCACAGGGACCTCCTCCTGTTCACATCCAGGCCCTACCTCCTAACCTTCTACAGAATCGCAAGGGAGGGCTGCCGGGATGACAACACCCAATCCAATGTGAACTCAGGAGGAACATTTCATATTCAATCCACAATAGCAGTTATGGGTTGTTTATAAAAAACGTTTAGAAAACATTGTTCTGCCTTCCTATAATCCATGCACCAGGTACTGCAGAAGCCAAACAGGGTATTGGAACTGGGACTGGGCTCACAGAATCTTACGAGGTTCCAGATGGGTACCGCCAGTCAAACGTTGGGTCATCAGGAAGAACAGCCAGTGGTCCGAATAGCAGATCTCCCTAGATACTTGTGTTTTTTTTTCTCGCAGTTCGGGGTAGATAGCAATTTTCCTCCCCGGGGTCCAGAAACAAAGCTCATTGTCCTAATATCCATTTTTGCCCATCGCTTCCTGATATGATTTAATAAGAATTGCTGATGAACAGATGTGCATTCTGAAGATCTAATTAGATATGACTGATTTTTATATACAAGTTTAGATTTGATTATTTTAAAATTCTTATAAGATTACTCTTAAAGATAAATATTAAAATAATTATTCCTTTCTTTGTAAGCACAAATTGCTTTACCAGTAAGAGAAACTGGCTGAGAAAATACCTTGCTTGCTTACCCTTTGTCAATGGTCAAGTTGCTTAGTTACAAATGTATGCAGGCCTGGGGAATGATTTGTTTTCTTTACCTGGATGACATAATGTTTTTTCATATTCATTCACTGGAAGAAAACTTTAATTTTATACTGTTAGAAAGATTCTTCTGGGATATTTAAGCTATGGAAGAAAAACAAAATGTGGTCTTGGAACATTGTTTTTTCTACCCATCAACTATGTGTATGCAGGTACACATGTAAAGTTTGTGTGAGAATATGTTGGTACTTTGTTCTGTCTACCCTCCAAGTATATGTGCATATATGTATATGTTCATTTATACATATGTGGATGTGTATAATGCTGGGAGCCTGCTTGCTGCAGCTTTGATCCATCTGTTCTATGTGTGAATGTGTATATTTGTCTGTATGTGTGCATGTGTGTCTGTATATGTGTATGAAGTTATTTTGTTTTAGCCACTTAGTGAGTGTGTGTGTGTGTGTGTGTGTGTGTGTGTGTGTGTGTGTGTGTGTATGCATGTCTGTGTGAAATTTTCTCCTTCTTTTCCTCTCGAGACCCAAGTAGTTAAAAGAGCTCAGAGATTTTTGCTGGCCATAGGGAGTACCAGACCCATGAAAATTAACCTTTGCTCCCTTAGATAAAAGGCTGGCTGCCATTGGCAGCAGCTCTTGTCAGTATATGAACAGATCTGGTCAGAAACTAAACACTGACCCCAATGGCTGCTGCCTTAGTTTACACAACCTATGGATGCCCAAACTGAGTATTAGCATAAAGCCATAAACAGAAAGATGAGAGAATGCGAGGGTGAGATAAAGTGTGAGAGTATGTACTGCTTTACAGGTTTCTGTAGTATTTGAAAGTATTCCTATTAAAGGATAAACCATGAAATGACTACATGTGACACATCATTCAAGACAAGTTTACACATTCATCATGTGGCTGCAGGTCAGCTTCTGTGTAACTTGTTATCAGCCTTACTTGTTAGGAACTGCCCCACAGGCACCAGGAAGGTGTGTAAAGTGTGTACAGCAGTGGGAATGACCATGAAAGATCAGGTATGTATCTGTGTCTAAATTAGCTCCTGTTGACAAGAGACTTTCGTCATGTATAAATGAT
This sequence comes from Micromys minutus, assembly GCF_963924665.1. Lineage (NCBI taxonomy): Eukaryota > Metazoa > Chordata > Mammalia > Rodentia > Muridae > Micromys > Micromys minutus. The sequence continues at coordinate 16,574,654 of NC_137984.1, forward strand.
ATTGAATTTTAAAATGAATTGAAATAAAGGGATACAGTAAGCAAAGCTATTATCCTGGGGAAAACTCAGTGCATCCCATCCTGACATCAGTAAGAACACAGACAAAGACATTAAGATGCCTGCATCATTTCTGGGATGCTTTTACTAACTCTCATTTTCATGGCCTAGGAGAGATTACAGTTAATTTAAAAATAAAAGATTCCTGTGAGGTTTCCTCCACATATCTCTGAAACATGTTTTTAATTACACTGTATTTTTTGAATCTCACTTGAATATTGCTTACATATTCCCAAGCTAATGCTTTTACTGAAAAGATGTTGGTTAAATAATTCGTTCATGTATATCAAATAAGAAGTTAATAAAATGTTTATAAAGTGAGAAAAAGAAATTTATTGATCTCAAAATTTTATTATAAACCTAAAATATGTTTATATGATATGATTTTATTTTAATAATGTAATATGTGTTAGAAATACAATGCTTGGATATTTCCACATATTTTTATTAGTTAAAAGCAACTTCCAAAGATCAGTGTTATATATGTATATATATATATATATATATATATATATATATATATATATATATATATAAATATAATATTTATTGATACTATGTAAATTACATCTTATTTATGAAAGTAGAGTTGGAAAGATATTCCTGAGTTCAAAACCAGCTTGGTATAGCTGAAAAGTTATAGCAAACAAGGTCTACATACTAAGAACTTGTCTGATAACAAACAAAATAATAAATACCACATACAACATAATTTTAAAATAGCCTAGTCCTATGTAGATCAATTTATAAGGAAAATCAAAATAAGGAATAGCTAAGGAATTTTGACCACTAAAAATAAAATTATTTTTGCAAGTAAACTTAATTTATATGCATTTTATTATGTTTATACCTATAGATATCAAATTGAGGGAAATAGTGGACTTATGAATAGGAGCAAGATTTCTTTTTTTAAACTTTATTTTAAAAAACAAAGATAAAAAAATATTTAAACATTTTTGCATAAATGTATACAAATACAATTGTGTCAGTGCTTGGCCTTTTTTTTTTTTTTTTTTTTTTTTTTTTTTTTTTTAAGGTTTGATACGCTGCATTAAGGGCTTACTATTTAAAACAAGCAAAAAGTAAATGTAAATCGGGGTGTAATCCGGAATTAGTCAACCTGTTCTTGGTGTGTAAGAATTTAGCATGACTTTTGTTTTGTTTTGTTTTGTTTTGTTTTGTTT